>NC_068366.1:16730828-16790828 GCF_020536995.1 Dreissena polymorpha
TGTATCGTGTTTTTCTTAAAAGTGACCCGTATTTGTAAAAATATTGCAAGACATATACATTTTCAGAAAGGAATTTTGGTTTCTGCGTTGATAAGACCAAGATCGTGAAGAATCGCTGCAAAATTGATGAAGTAATGGCTGTTTAAAACGATGCATCCCGTTTTCGGATGATTTCGAGTTGGATACCTTGTTGATATATATTGACCTTATTTTTTTAAGAAAAGTTGATTTTTCGTATATATGATTACCTATCATTCCACATATGTTTTCACTAATTAGTATTATAGCCACACCTAACCACCTGTGAGCTGGACACTTTTAAAAAACACTATACAAATTCAAGTACTTATGTACTTAATTGATTGTAACAATGACGGTTGAAATCCGTGCGTGGAATTTTTCTGGTAACCAAGAGCGACGTCAACGTTCATGACAAACCTGTTATATGACATTTATGTATTGATTTTTCCAACTTGATTGAAAATTATGTTTTATGATATTTTAATACATGTAGATGAAGTAGTTTTTTCTCAACGAGGAGTACAATAGTTGTACAGTACTAGACACGAGTACTTGTAACTTTCAGGTTTCTCTTTATACCACAGACATTATATAGTCATAAAATGATAAATATTGTTTTATAGAAATTGTAATTATAGCATGGTAAACAGACTAGAAAATCTGAAAGTTTCACGCACAGGTCTGTGGCAATGGGGGTTTGGGCTACTTTATAAATATGAGGTCGATATGCAATTCACATCGGTAGATTCGTCTACTGTAATTATTTGGACTAGGGAAGGGCCACAATTCCAACACATCAGCCCCGTTATGTCCTGAATTAAATACATGTATAATTTCTTGAGTGCCAATTGCATCTTACAAATATCAAAAACATTCACGGCAGTCAATCATTGTGTAAACCTACTGGTCTTCATGGCAATAATGAAAACGTATTTAGTTTAATGGAGATTATAATAACGAAGGGAACTAATTCAGCTTATTCAGTTTACTAGTCAAAATGATTCGGATGTTTTCGCTTTTTTTTCCGAAAAGTAATTTATTCTACATACGGAAAATAAACGCGCGCCACCTGTTGTCATAATTTAGTAACTTGCATTCTGCTTACTGCCTGCTGTGCTAACTGCCGTTGTTAATGACGCTTAGTGGCAAAACCGATTATGACTGGTTTCAGGAATAATGAACACACAAACATTGGATAGTCACCAAGCATGTTGAAACAATCATCAAGTATAACGATAGAGAACAAGCATGTTGGAACTGTCATGAAGCATGTTAGAATAAACTCACGCATAAGTAAATATCATCATGAATGATGTAATGTTGCAGCAATCATCAAGTACAAACGAATAATACAACAAGCATGTTGGAATTGTCATAAAGCAAATTAGAATAAGCATCAGTCATGATGTAAATATTCACCACGAATGATGTTTACTTTTACCTAAATATCCTTCCATGACATGTGTTGTTACTAAAATAGACATAGAGATTTGAGCATTGGGAGTGTCCTAATCATACTGTGCTTTAGCAGTATTACGGAATACCGTTAGTGCCATCGTGGTTACACATTAAAATCCAGAGGGCGAGAACGCGAGAACGCGATAGTACGATGGCGACAATGTGACAATACGATGATGACAGGGTGACAATACGATGGCGACAATGCGATAGTACGATGGCGACAATGCGAGAACGCGATAATACGATGACGACAATCAGACAGTGCGATGACGACAGTGCGACAATACGATGGCGACAGTGAGATAGTACGATGGCGACAATACTACTACATTCGAAAGTGCGATAATACGATGACGACAGTGCGAAAATACGATGACGACAGTGCGACAATACGATGGCGATAGCCGACAGTGCGATAGTACGATGGTGCCAATGCGATAACGCGATAGTATGATGGCGGCAATTCGAATATGCGATGGCCCAGTGCGACAATACGATGGCGACAATGCGATAGAACGATTGCGACATTGCGATGATACCACGGCGAAGTACGATATGACTATCGCATTGTCGCCCCCGTGCTATCGTACTGCCGCCATTGTATTGTTCGCACTGTCGCATTGTCGTCATCGTACTAGCGCGTTTTCGCAATCGTACGAACGCATTGTCGCCATCGTATTGTCGCACTGTCGTCATCGTACTTTCGCGTTCTCGCATTCTCGCCCTCTGGATTTTAATGAGTAACCACGGTGGCCCTAACGGTATTTTGTACAGAAAAGTGCGTAAAATCTGGAATAACAATTTATATGCCGAAAACAGATGTTGAAAACCCGACTTTGTTTTATAAGTAGTAGTCTAAATATACAATGAGTTTTCCGAGCATTAAATAAACATATTAAAATAAAATTCATGTTCGTATCGGTTGAAGTTCTTGTTAATAGTAGAAGCAAAGACCACAATAAACGCTGATTGGGCTTACTAATTTGAGGCAAGAAAAAACACATCGCGCTATTATATATAACATACAACGCGCATCCGCAAGTTCGAGCGCCCGTCTCGGTGCCGTCGTTTCCGGTGAAAGTTTCGCACAGGAGCTACCGAGTTTGGATATGAGACCACGAATCATGGCTTGACTTGATATATCAGTCAGCGTAGAACCTGACCAGACTGCGCGGTTGGACAAGCTAGGATGGACCAACTTTGGCGCATATGACATAAGACCCATTTTTCGCATGACGCGTGTCATCTGACCTTTATAATGTGTATATAGCTTTGAATGGAATTTGCACATAGTTTTTGGCATGGACTTATTGTTATGTTAATGTTTGCACGCTTTCAAAGCAGAGGGCATATATAGATCAATTATACTACGGAGTTCATTTTCTGTTGCAAAATGAAATGCAATAAAGATTGTTACTCAGCGGTGTGTACAGTATGACAGCGTTGTCTGTCTGATGCATTTATACTGGTTCTAAGCTGGCATACTCCACCAATTGGACTCAACCATCTGCTCGAACAAGAAATGATAAGTTCTACTAGCATAAACTTTAATTGTAACTCATTTTAAAAATATTCATGTTATTTATATTATTCAATTTATTATTCAAAATTATAATTATTATTTCCTTTATTGTTTTTTTTCGCATTAAGAAACTATTCGGCTTACGAAACTGAAAAATCCCATTGGAAAAAAATCCCATGGGATAAAAAATCCATGGGATAAAAAATCCCATGGGATTTAAAAATCCCATGGGATTTTTTTTTTTTTTTAAACACGACTAAACGCATTAAAATATCGTAGTTGTTCATCATTTCATAAAATATGAGTTTCTGAAAGTTTCATGAATAATCTCTCAAAATAAGAAAAAAATCCCATGGGATTTTTTTCTCCCATTTAAAATGGGATTTTTTTTATTACTTTATATTTATATATATAATTGGCATAAAACCAATATACAGTCCTTAAATAACGTTAAAATACTTGCAACGCAAATAAAACACGTTTTTTTAAATGTTCAAAATCCCATGGGATTTTTCTCCCATTTGCAAATTATGGAGAAAAAAAATCCCATGGGAGAAAAATCCCATGGGAAAATCGAAAATCCCATGGAAAATGCAAAATCCCATGGGAACCCCAACTTTGCTTATAAATTTCATAGTGAAGAAAACGCGTTTTTTGAGTGAAAATAACCAATTATTAATCAACGATAAGACTTTTATCGCATACTATGTCTCAAAGTAGCAAATCTTTAAGAAAAAGGGTACTTAAGTTTGCGAAATTTCGGTTTCGCAAAGTTTTTCCGGTGGCCGTTTACAGCTGAAACTGTGTGCGTTACAATAGCTCCTGTGTAAGATTGCCAGCACATTAATGTTAAAGCATTAATAGTTCATACTCTAATTCACCAAGGCATTTTAAAATCCTGAAATGGCCAGTCTGGTAAATTATCTTACAACATTTCAAAGACATAATGATAATTAACAATCCATCAGCATACATTTGTGAAAACATGATGTACACGATATTGCTACAATGCCAATTAAATGGTTTATCAATAATACATATACAAGTTCCTTTCTCCAAAGTTACTTAGATATATGGTCCAATATATGAGGTAATCTTCCATTAATGACAATGTCACTCTCTTCAAAGTAACATTGGCATCAGCAAGCAGCATAGTATTTTTAAAACAAAAAAATTAAATAAACACTAGTCTTCTTTCTCTGCTGAAACATGTATAATTGGTTGTTAAATACTTTATATTTGTTATATTTGTCATTCTGTCCGTCTGTCTGTCCGTCACGCTTTGCGTTAAGGTTTCGAAAAATGCTAACGGCTTCTATGTCGCTGTAGATGTAACCTTATATTTGGTATGCATGTGTATATACAAAAGGCCTTTCCATACGCACACACATTTGACCCCTGTGACCTTGACCTTAGGGTCCGCGTTTAGATTTCGAAATCTGCGTTAAAGTTTCGAAAACTGCTCATAACTTCTATCAAAGCGTTTATAGGGGGCATATGTCATCCTATGGTGGCAGCTCTTGTTTTTAACCAGGTTTTCCGAAGGAAAAAACTGGTTATTAGATTGGCGAATGCGGGCGGGCTGGCTGGCTGGCTGGCTGGCTGGCGGGCTGGCGGGCTGGCTTGCGGGCTGGCGGGCGGGCGGAACAAGCTTGTCCGGGCCATACTTTGTCGTTCATTGTGAGATTTTAAAATCATTTGGCACATTTGTTAACCATCATTAGACGGTGTGTCGCGCGAAAAAATTACGTCGTCAATATCTCCAAGGTCAAGGTCACACTTTGAGTTCAAAGGTAAAAAATAGCCATAAATGAGCTTGTCTGGGCTATAACTATGTCATTCATTATGAGATTTTAAAATCATTTGGCACATTTGTTCACCATCATGGGACGGTGTGTCGCACGAAAGAATCACGTCAATATCTCCAATGTCAAGGTCGCCACGACTAAAAATAGATTTATTTTAAAACAAACTTACAAAGGGGGTTAATTTTGTTTGTTCATTTCAAAAGTTCAGTTTGAGTTGTCTCCCTTTATCAGATTTTTTTTCACAATGAAAACCTGGTTTTGTGACAATTTTGTCCCTTGTTTATAACATGTTTGTGTCTTGACTCCATGCTGATTGTATATTAGATACAAACATATTCTATTTGCTATATCAAGTATTAGAGACTTAATAATGTAACATTCAACAAGAGCTGTCTCCATCGGCAGACATATGCCCCCGAAAAAACGCGTTTTTCGAAACCTAAACACATATTTCGGAACCTCAACGCGGACCCTAAGTTCAAGGTCAAGGTCAAAGTGGTCATAATGTTTGTTGAATGGAAAGGCCATGTACATATACACATGCATACCGAATATGAAGGTTACATCTGAAGCAACATAGAAGTTATAAGCATTTTTCGAAACCTAAACGCAAAAGTGTGACGGAAAGACAGACGGACAGTGCGATCACTATATGCCCTCCTTCGGGAGAATAAAAATTAAAGAGACACCATACTTTGGCAAGTGTTTTTTTGACAAAACAATGTCCATTTACTCTTATTTGTGGTATCTTATATGTTTTGACCCAACTGGATTTGCTTGAATTAATGAAAGAATAAATGTCAGTCAGTTGGAGAACTCCAAGCTCTACACGTTGTATTGATTGTATTCGTTTTATATTGTCGGGTTTGCCATCCCATACGAATTAAATTAAATTAAAATAGATGTTTTTTATCATCAATGATTTTTTTTGTCTAAGTTTGGAAGAACGCTTAGTACATATATTAATTTCGGTAGTGCAAATGTTTTAATACAGTATTTTACAATTAAGGTTAGTTTTCGATGTTGCAATGATTTATGACAGTTTTTAAATTCTTGTAGTTTGGGTAGCATGCTTTTTAATATTTTCATGTTTATTGTTTGTGAATGTTATGCCTAACGTTGATGCCTCGTTTGATGTCCATTGGAAGTTAATTTATGTTTTAAGATGAATGTTGTATGCCTATAATTACCTACTTTTAGCACAGTGCATTACTTTTGTTAAGTTTTAGTCCTGATAAATTTTCAAACATGGTCAGTGATTCTATCAAGTTATTAAAGGAGTTAGGATCAGGCTAGTATTCCATCTATCCGCATCCGTGTCCGCATCCGTATCCGCATCAGTATCCGCAAAATCATAATACGGACGCTATATTTCATTTATCCCATACGTCGAACGTATCTTTCTTTTTGGGAAAACATCTGAACAGAAGAAATGTATGCAGAATAAGAGTTTCCCCATTGTTTGTTAATTGGTGCTGCTTTTGTTCGTGCGAAGAAGTGTACACGTAAACGAAAGCACAGATAATGGGCACGTGCAAAAGTAAGAAATCGCCAAACATACAACCATTTAGTTAAAGAACTTGAACTTGCTGATGAGGAGTTTAAAGGTTACTTTACACTAAACAAACAATAATTTGAATACGTTCTCTCTCTAGTTGAAGAGTTTATTTCAAAGAAATCGGTTACAAGATAGACACTCATCGGGCTAAATGCCGCCTGTATCTTGTCCGCATCCGGCCGGTATGCCATGCATCCGTGTCCGCGCCCCGCGTCCGCGTTCCGTGTCCGCGTTTTGTGTACGAACACGGAGTATCTATCCATTTATCCGCTTATTATTTTATCCTTTCCGTGTAAAAATCTCATTTCGAACGTGGTTTTACTTGCTCTTAGATGTCGATATTAAAAGAGCACACATTTTGTATGATGACTGCTGCAGCAGTACTGCATGTTAGTAGACGGAAACGCAGACATAGGAATTGGACACGTGCCCTTGTATTTCCTATATATTTGACGACAGTTTATTTTTTATTTCATTGAAATGAAGTATGAAATTAAAATCGTTAAATATCTATCTAGTCATTATTTATTTAGATTCCATAAACCTTGTAATTATATTGATAAACATTACTGATTTATTCGCATCAGACAGACTTCAAAACTTTGATTTGAACTCGCAAAGTCAAAAATAACATAAATTAAATAGCGACTTCTTTTAGCGTTATATCTTGTCTGAAAAATACACTTTGTCTTCTGAAAAGCGATTATAGAGTGTAAAATATGCAGACGATATTTAATGGCATATACGTTCTAACCTGAAACGCCATCAATTGACTTGTGTTTGGCTATGCTTTGCCACATATTTGATGCCATGTTGACTGCCGTCCGTTGTATTGCGTCCGCGTCCGTCAAAAATCGCTCACCGATACGCGGACGAAAAAATGCGGGGACGCGGAACGCGGATACATGGAATAGCTCCAACAGATTTCAACAAGTTAGTTTTTGCTCGGACACTGACACACGGACTCGGTACGCGGACGCGGAGACATGGAATATACCGGCCTTAGAATGCTCACTTGAGCGTTCTTTTTGCGGACAACTATTGCGCGTGCGGATATGCAGGTGCGGATGAATGGAATGAGCGCAGTGTATTTCAACTTGTTATATTTTTGCGGATGCTTTATATGCGGATGCGGATATAGACAGATGGATTACTAGCCTATTATTGCAAAAAGGTGGCGTCATCGGCGAATAATGTTTGATTTCTTTGCCTGGCTTGACAAACTATACCATGTATATATAGGTAAGACTGTATCATGTAATAGGAATTATATACATATAATAAATAACGAAGATGAGAGTGGACAGCCCTGTCTTACAACTCTTTCGATATTTAAACTGTCAGAGAAGAACCATTGTTTATAATTAAACTACTTATGTCACTTAAAAAAGTTTCATCCATTTTATTATATTTCCTCTAAAGTTCATTTCCAAAATGCAAAGAATCGTGACTCAAGAAAGAAAATGCGAGTTAAAGGTGAATGTAAAAACAAAAGAACAGGTTGTATACTCTAACGAGGCCATACCGGAAGAAGTTTAAGCAGGCTCTGTAAGCCTTCGTGACCTCAACTTGGATTTGCTCAGGATGACATGATTATCATTCTGCTGTGAAAGCCAGAATAGGAGAGTAGACTTTTTGTGTCTCAGGAAGAGATATGCCAGTAAAGTTTTATGTATCAGGAAAGATCTACTTATAATAAATCTGTACGTAGTCTACATGCCATTATTAACAATCGTTTGTTGTTATTTTCAAGGGAATTTTAACATTGACTGTCGATCTTTGAATGATCATATAGATACTTTGACTGTTTTATTATGTTTAAAATGTTGTTGCTTTTGGTGTACTTTCCTTGTCTTGTTTGTGTATTTGGATAAGGAGTATCAAACATATTAGTTACCTGAAGTGATTAAACCTGTTGAATCAAAGTTGTTTCGGTTTATAAGACTCGTGAGTAGACCGTGTCTAGTAGGAAACGCAGGAAGTGTAATGAACATTTTCGGGACAAATTTGTATAAAAAGTGGGACAAATTTGTATAAAAGTAATCTATTACAAAGTACACTCCGCAAAACCAACCATTAAGCAGATGTTCGGAGTTTGACGAATCTTAGTGTTGTTAGTTGACCGGCAGGATCATGTACTCAATGATGCCGGGAAATTGTTGGTGATGTGACGCCGTGTTACTTTGAAACCTCCTTAAGATAATGTACCATAATAAAAACAATTACAATGTTCCAAATTATAATATTTAAGAATATATATTAACTATTCGGGCATAAACTATCAATCCATAGCCATCCCTAACCCGAAAATAAAATTAATTTGTCTGTAGAACAATATTGGATTGTTAGCATTGTTGTTTTCAAACCTCAAAATGCAGTTTGCACAACATGTCCTGACGTTTTTTTGGTGATTTAAAAGCCGCGTATCAAAACAAAAAAGTGTTCGCAACACTGCTTTAAATACCGCATGGGGGTGATAAATGCGTGTTTGACTTATGTAATATAACAGTTTGAATGACATGGAGAACTTATGACTTATTGTAATAATCGTGTTTTCTGATCTCTCGAATCCATGATTCTATACGTTTCAACTGTCTTAATCGCATACATTGCATACTTCTATTCCCATCTATTGTTACATTACTCGATGATCCCTAATATGACCGATTAGAATTTTGTAAAGCAAATTTGAATAATATTTACGATAAAAGTTCTCAAGAATGTCATAAACACAACGTTCGCAATTTTCATACGTATCAAATGAATTTCGGCAATATGTTTCTATTTAAACATCTGATGAAATAAGCGCCCAAGCAGGACAGTTATATTCCTACATTCGTAATCACCTGACATTCTTTGCACGCGTCGTGTATAGCTATTTTCGGCTACAAATTCTTGCCACATAATCATAGTGAACGTGGATTAAATGATTTTTTTGTTCTGAAAATTGGGCGTGGGGTGTATTGTATTGATAAATAAACTTTTCATAGCGGGTACAACATTGAGATCATTAATTTTGATTTCCATTTAATGTTTCTTTGTCAATTTCAACTTAATTGTCGGGGTATCTCGTGATTTACTTGGCATTGACATTTCCTTTTAATAAAATATAATTCAAGCACGCTGTATCGTTACTGTTTACGCTGTTTAAGTTCCTTCATTATTGAAACAATTATTGTATTGTATACTGACTGCACACAAGTGTCGTGTACAGTATAAATTCGTCTACAACGACAATAAACAACTTAATTTATATTTAGATTTCATGCAACATGTACAAGTCATTTTTCTGGAAAGCGAGATAAGTGAAAGTTAATTTTGTGAAAATAAACCAATATCTGTTTTGTATTTAAATAGTGAAACTTTTTTATATTTTGTGTCGTCTGTGTACAGTATGTCGGTTTTGGTTTTCATTATTTTAGCCATTATTGTGAAAAAATATCGTTATATTAAAGTTTTTTAAGCAAGTCTGTTTCCGTAATCATGTATGGAAATTAACTTGTGTGAGCTACTTCAATATGTTTACTGAGCTATACAATCATTGTTTTGACAGAAGACACGTGCTTATCTAAAAGTTTGTGTCTGGTTTACACAGGATATTGCAGGTTCGGGGCTTGATTGATATAATAACAAAGACGAAGTCGGCGGTTTTCAGGTAGAACTTTTGTACTGACCAACTGAAACTAATAGCGATTCAGACGTGTTGAACGAACCCCTCTCGTGCTCTGGCTGGACTCCTGCGTGCGTTTCACGCAAACAATTCGTGGAGCTATTCGATGATGCAAACCGCCTGGATCTCATCTGTACAGGGGTCGACGGCACCGTAGCGGGTAGAACACACTGGCAACAACGTTTTTGGTACTTCAACATAGACCCTGTGCTTTCCGATCTTTTCCGGAAATACAATGTGGATACGTCATTTTTAAGCGAACGGAGTTTAGCGAAAAAAGATTGTGAAGCCATGGGTAGGCGTGTGGGGTTGACGATGGGATGCATGATGCCAGACACTAAACCAGGAATATTTGTCCTGTGAACGAAACGTCTTCGCCGAATGTCATCGCTTTCATCAGTCGGTCCCAGTCTATCCTGTTATACACGACGTATGGGACGCGTTTAGACAACATAAATTAAGTTTTCATGGGTCCCATTAATATGCGATGTACAATAGGGTGCACATGAGATGGGAGATGGTGTGATGTATATCAATTAATGAACAATGATTGATATTATATATGGTAGGTTTATATCGCTTGTTTTTAATTTTTAATTTGCCCCAACCCCCTGCCTTGAATGGACGTTTCACAAGAGCCGAAGAATGACAAGTTTCCTTTAAAAAAAGGTACGTGTATTACCTACATGGCATTTTCAAATAATTAGTTATTGCGTCAAGTCAACGATCCAGCGATGGCGCGTTACAATTAAATTCTTTACGGTGCTAAATTGTATTTTGATAACGTTTGAAATTATTTTGTCTTGATATTGGATAATTTTATAATGGTATTTTTGTTTGTTAAAAAATGTGCACGTGCTATGCTAACATTAAGGGGTTCATAAACACGGGTCGTAGCCACTTGTAATGGGCCATAATACACAGTCCCGATGTTGTTTTTTAAGTAGCACACGTGGTCAAGAAACTAACAAGTTCGAGCAATGTAGCATATTCGTTAATTTGAAATTGTTATATTCGTAATTTGACAATTATTTAAAACTTGTTAAAGTATACAATCAATATTGTAAATATTTCTTCTCGGCGAATCGCCGCGTGTTAAGACGCGGCGTGATTCGCATATCAATGCTGAGGCAGAAACAGATGCAGCGTCACTCAGCGAAATTATCGCCTAGTGGCTCGACATAATGCGGAGTGAATACTCGTTGTGGATGCGGAGAAACTTCGTAAACAAAAGAATCTTTTGGTTTGCGTGAGCTGTACTTTCGACTTCCCTGGAATTGTATTAAGCTTAATACATACTAACCTTGGTTGTAAACTTGCCAACTTGAGTAACAGTGCGGAAAAAAATTCTATTACAAGTAAGCTATATTTTCACTAACCATAAAAAGGTTTTCATAAATATACTAATTGAAAGAAGACACTTTGCAAATTCAGTAGTTTATCTAGCAACACCCAGAAAGCATGGTGTTTTGTAGCTGTCAACGTGTCTTGGGAATGGTAAAACATTGTAATATAGATGAAATTTCTATACAGAAAGTTGCCATTATGAATGATTGGAACAAAATGTTTGATGGCGCTTGAACCTCAGACCTGCCACCGTTGGGGCAACACTATCCATTTAACAGAGGAACTCAACATATTGTATGATACAAGCGAGCAATCCATACATACCAAAAAGAATCAGATGACATTAATGTCAGTGAAGTTGATCAACTTGGAACCAATCACAACCTGTGATGATCTGCAAGCCTCTGTTATAGTAAGCTGTTGTAGCATTGTGAGAAAACTGGATGCATTTTTAATGTGTACAGCTGAAACTGTGTGCGTTACAATAGCTCCTGTGTAAGATTGACAGCACATAAATATTAAAGCATTAATATTTCATACTCTAATTCACCAAGGCATTGTTAAAATCCTGAAATGGCCAGTCTGGTAAATTATCTTACAACATTTCAAAGACATAATGATAATTAAACAATCCATCAGCATATATTTGTGAAAAACATGATGTACATGATATTGCTACAAGGTCAATAAAATGGTTTATCCATAATACATATACAAGTTCCTTTCTCCAAAGTAACTTATATATAATGGTCCAATATATGAGGTAATCTTCCATTAATGACAATGTCACTCTCTTCAAAGTAACATTGGCATCAGCAAGCATCATTGTATTTTTATAACAAAAAATAATGTAAATAAACAGTAGTCTTCTTTCTCATGCTGAAACATGTATAATTGGTTGTTAAATACTTTATATTTGTTTGTTCTTTTCATTAAGATTATTTATTTCCTTACAATGTATGTGTGTTTTTTTCTATTAAAATGTGGAATAGATAAATCCCCACAAATAATCATTTTCAAGCCCATTATATGTTTTTTTTATAGAAGTTTGATTATAATGGTCTCTATGAGCAAAATGTTGCATTTATTTTCACTTATTGTTGTCGCTTTTACATTGAATACCTAGTACAGTCATGATAGTATATATATAATATAGTGTGATCTTCTGATTTGTGTCCAAAAAAGTGTGTGGTCTGTTAAAATTGGGCAGAAACAATCTGGGTACGATTACATGAAGAAAACATTTTAAAAAGCCAAAAAAGCCCAAAGTCAGATTGCTTAGTGTGGATTGGCTGTACCCCAAGGATGCCTGGTCCCATAACAGCAGAATATAGGTTATAATGCCATCTTCTGAAAAGGGGCAGCCAACAATTTCCTCAAAGATAGGCCCTTATTTGTAACCTTCGGATTGAACTGTGCCCTATGAATTGGTCAGTCATCTGTGTGACAATAGCCTTTGCACCAATTCAAGCCCAATGTACCATTTCAGCCCCTGCTCACCAATATTGACTGCAAGATATGCTTAACAAGAAACTTGCCAAAGCAATATAAGTCTCCAACCGGTGTGAAACTCCCACCATTTTCAGCAATATTTCAAGTCTATTTGTTGCCATAGCAACCATAATTCGTGACGTAAGAACAACATGAAATGAAATGCATAATCTCTATCTTGTCATCTATCCATGTTTTAAGTTCTGAAAAATTATGAAGAACTTTAAAAGTTATCGCAGTATCCAGAAAAGTGTGACAGGACTTACGGACACACAGAGAGGCAAAACCATACAGTCCCATCCGGTTTCACCGGTAGGGGGAAAAAATAAATGACCGTTGTCTGGAGCCTTACAGTATCCGAAATACCATAAATACAACAAGCATAAAGAGGCGACTGTCAGTCAAAATCTCCTCCCTGATGACGGCTCATTTGATAAAGGATTACTTAGACCACAAACAACCAAAATGATTGCAAGGAAGAGAAGTGTGGTAGAGAGCTGGTCAGTGGTCGATGATATGAAGAGCGTACCATTCCTGATCCTTCAAGAGATACAACAACTCGTGTTCAATAACGTACAGGACCACACTCAACAGTAAAGAGAGAGTAGGCCTTGCAAGCTATTGAAATCAACTTGTTGAAGCGCATCCTCATTGAGAAGTTAGATTATTATTTAACAATTAGCTCCATTTCAGATCTGTTTGATAGATGCGTTATAAGACTGCACATGTGAAATAGTAATGTGCTGTATTAAAACACCATTTCTGCTACAAAACATATGTTAAAGGTCGACCACAGAATAAAAAGCTTAAAGGTTGACAATGTACCACGAAACATCCTCTAGACGGTTTGTCAGAGATGGAAATTGATAGAGATTAATACCGTTTTGTTTCTGTAAACTATACAGATTAAATAATTATTGTATTTGGTATCCGAGTCGTTAGGCTTCGGATTTTGTATGACAAGCAGCTGGTGTTCAACAATTCTGTATGCAATAAACGGGACTTATGCTGTACCACAAGTTTGTGTTCAGCTCAACAGATCATGGAATTGTTGCAGTGAACTTGACATACGTGAGAAAACCAAAATAAACTTATTGAAAAAAAGGATTCACAATTAATGGCATACTTCTCTCACCATTGTCAGTCAAAATCTGAAGACAGGACTTCAGCTGAACAACAGTGGTACTCATATGATCACATATGGGAATTTGCAGGGTATCATGTGACGAAAAAATTATGCATGCACATTGCCTGCTGTTGAAAAGGTTGGTAAAGCATAGAAGAAACAAAAGAATTATGTATTCACGTTGAGGTACTAGCACATGCCCATGATTTGAATTTTTTGCTTTTTCTTAATGGTTGATCAGTATATGAACAACATACAGATCAAATATGTAAATAAATAAATGCATTTGTAAGAACATTGCTCCACCACTTGCCAGTCAGGACAGTCAAACAAGAAAGACGTCTTCGTTGAGCGACAATGGTACATGAAATACAGTTATATACTAGCAATCACTGGGGCCAAAGCTTCAAACGCATGTCATCTACAGACAATTCAGAAGAGGAGTTTATTCTGACATGGTCGTCACTAGAAATCTGATAGTTGAAGCATCTTTCTTCCACTTCATCATGGTTGGGTGTGAGTGGCAATCCAGACATTCTGATGGTCTGCAATTTAAAGAGGAAAGGTCAAATCTTGGACACTTCCAGACAGTGAAGAATGAAACGTTTTATTTTGATATTTTGATATTCTTTACTTTAAAGAATTGTCCAAAAACATAAAATGAAGAAACAGTATACAGAATAAATAGTTTCCCTCTTTTTTTAAAGAAACAGTTGTTTGAATTTAATTGCATTGTCTAAAACACATGCGCAATTTAATATGATTATAAAAGAGAACATCATTTTGTAACATCTACAACCCAAGTAGTTGCGCAGACAATCTCTAAATGAGCTAAAAACTCTTTTAACCCTTTAGGCCAGCATTTTTTTATTATTTGTTT
Organism: Dreissena polymorpha; assembly: GCF_020536995.1. Taxonomy (NCBI): domain Eukaryota; kingdom Metazoa; phylum Mollusca; class Bivalvia; order Myida; family Dreissenidae; genus Dreissena; species Dreissena polymorpha. The sequence goes on from NC_068366.1 coordinate 16,745,713, forward strand.
TATACGGGAGCGCCCGACCTCTATTTTCGACAAAAAAGTAAAGTCACTTTCGTTTTTTGTTATTTACATTTCATCCGCCGACCTGGTATTATTTCCAAAACTAGAAAGAAATGCGCAGATTGTCCAAAAGTGTTGTTCACAATTTGTTTATAATACGGGTTGTTTTGTTGTTCCAAGTCGACTTGTAAAGCGGCAGCGATTTTCTTTGGCTATTGCAGCCAATACCAACTCGCTATTAGCCAATCGGTGAGTATTTAACAAATGATTTTTATATGGCAATTTCCGAAATTGCGGACATTAACAGCAACGAGACAATGTAGCATATTTTAAATCGAATTAATTAAAACGGAGCAGAAAAAATTTCAATTCGAAAAGTTATTTTCAGAACACCATTGTTGACATCATGCCCATAGTAGTGTGATACGAAATTAAAATAATTTAGAGTTTTTGCAGATGATGCAGAGGTGTCACCATCGATAACTATCTGTGTGTTAAAAAGTTTAGGGTAGGTTAATAAATATGCGTATTATTAAAATGTAGATTCTGTAATATTTTATAGATTAAAATCAACATCCCGAAAATGTCCAAGAAGCTACTACTTTACGTTTCTTTATAATGAACATGAGGACTGAACCACAGGAGCTTGCATCAATAATCCCATCCCCCACCCTCCCATATATATTCTTTATTTAGAAAAAAGTACGCAACACAGCTTCTGAAGAAAATAACATTGGGTCCGGATGTTCGTATGTCCGTCGAAGTCACAAGAAAGTTTTAATTATTTTTCTTGACACTAGTAGCAAATTAACATGCTTATTATTCTTCATTAACTAAAATCTAAACATTTTTTCATATATTAAACAGTATAACTATTGTTATATCAACATTTTAACCATTTTTCCGGTACCTTTTGACCGAGTTACGTGACCTTTGTTTGGATCAGCTCATTTTATTGAATTTCTACAGACGAAACCAAAGTTTTGACTTTCAAAATGTCATGAAAAAGTAAATGGAATTATTTCTTAATTATTTGATCAGTTTTGTAAATCAAAAATACATCTTAATGTATTTTTCAAAAATGAGTTATTACTTAGCCGAAATATGATGTCCTATCAACTGTACACAATGTTTTCATACTGCAGGATTTGTACTGCAAGGAATGCAAGTAAATTTATCACACCTCAGGCTCTGTTGGTAAATGTGCTCAATTGGATCTATGTATTTGTTCCAAGGGTTATTATTATCTTCACATTTATATAGCTCTCCCTGTTTATTATATATCCAAAAAATGTCATTGATGTTTCGCCTTAAAATAATTCAGACAACACATTCCATAGAAATTTTCATTTGAACTTAAACTGTGAATAAGAGAGGAACGAAATAATATGTGCAAAAGTTTACACCATTTTATTTTGACAATACTGTGAGTCTTTTACGAAATTATTCAAATAAAATACTATTTTAAAAATATACAATTACATAGTTCAAAAGTTTTTTTTATATAATTATTATTGCGAGTAAAGTATATACAGTCAGCAGAGTAATTCTACTAGAACAATTTAAATCCTTGCTACAAGTACTATTTAATTCTTTATACGGTTTTCACTTAAGAAAATGTTCAATGAAATAAATCTAGGTTTCTAGGTATGTGTATTTTACCTCAATATTTTGTTTGGGCTAATGTGAAGCCAATAAACAGGATACAAAAACTACGAAGAATACCACCATTCAATGTCACATACAAAGTAATTATCACCTAACCCATGTGTTTTGAGAGAATAAGATTGTTTAAGCTCTTGATTACATAAGTAAATACTATTATCATGTGAAACAAGGACGGGTTAATTTTTTACTCCAAATGTATGATTTGATCACACCTAGAAGAACAAACACTAACATGTTACACACCAAATATTGAACCCCTGACCCTTGCGGTTTCTGTGTTGTTAGGGATTATCAAATACATTAATCTATATAAATCAGTTGACCCCTGAGGCGCAAACATTTTTGACCACGGAGACTTGCTTTGAGGAAACTTAGCAAAGAAACACTATATGGTAGGCATGCACGGTAATAAACTAATGGGCCTTGCGTTTTAAGAGAATGATTAGATTCAAAAAAAAAAAATATTATTTAAGCATACATTACATTTTTGAAAACCTCGGCAAAGGCATGCAAACTTCTTAAAATCGTAAATCATAACATACAGTATGACATTAAAATATAGTGTCAGATCCTGTATACATGTTTTTTTTTTAAATCTAAACAATGGAATACTTAAGCCAGTGGGCATCTTTAACGACACTATCATAACACTAGTATCAGCAGCTTTTTATACAGGTACATCAATGTGTTTGGTAAAACATTAAATAGCTACTAAACTCAATTACTAAACTCGATGAGGTTGCTATTTTACAAGATATTTAGGAGGACCGTTCACCTGTTGCTATATGGAATTTTACTTTTTGAGATTAAATATTGAAATCAGTGTATTTCTGTCTGTCAAAAGGCAATAAACTTAAATAACATTACGCGGTTAAAACTTTTACAGCATAAGATTGCATTTCATGAATACAATAACTGGCACTTGACTTCAGGATATCATAAATGTAATGCAAATAATAATGTTTACGAACAAACGCCGAAACGCGTCAGTCAGTGTTTACAATTAGTGCGAGTTTGACCTTTGTTGACCAAGATGTCCGTACTGTAAACAATCACACACACTATGAATATTGTCTCAAGATATTGAAATGCCAAAATGAAAGCGATACAGAAATGTGTTAACCGATGCCCCCTTTTGTTTGAAACATACATTCAATGAAGCTTTCATTCGTTTAAGGCGCAACCAAGTTGTTTGTTTTCACTAACATGTCCGGTACTATTGTTTATGCCGATCCTGTAATCTTTTTTTAAGGTTTTGATTATAGCTTTTGAATATATTTTTCCTGTAATGTCATGATTAAAGTGGTAACTTAATGTGTGTATGTTTAACAAAAGTAAAGAACATTTTTCGGCTGAACTACATACCAACCTTATTTTGGAGATGTTAGTGGACACAAACATAATGTTTTTATGGCCTTATTATTGTTCACGACTCACGACCCTCAGTCTCTGTGTGTCGAGACAACCAACAGTTAATAAACAAAAGCTAATATTTGAAGTCCATCTTATTTACACCAGTGTCACTTTAATCGTTTACAACAGTTGTGGTGAACTTTAGGAATATTCCAACGTACGAACATTTGATTGATAAGAAAAACCAGATATATTGCAATTACCGGTATCTTATTATGCTGCATGTTATAAGTTTAAACATTATTTGTTTTTTGTGTGTGTTTTAAATGAATGCATTTTCACTGAGAAGATTATGAATTTTTTTAATAAGCTTCTCTTTAGGAAAACGTGGCTTAATGCATTTGCGTTATGTGCCGTCCCAGATTAGAAGTCCGCATAGGTCAATCAAAGACGATATTTTCTGCTTTAACTGGATTTTCGCCAAGAAGTGACTTTCTTTAAACAAAAGCCATTACAGGCTAATCTGCATCGACACTTTACACACAAGCATTAAATTCGTGTTTCATATCGCGGCATAAATATGCATGTCTTGCGTTGTCATTTCGTTCATGCATTCATTCGTTGTTCTTCGTCTCTGTGATCTCATGTCATACCGTGGGTTCTTTATCTAAGTAAATCATAGTATGTGAGTAATTTATCTAAATTTTGCATAGCCGACATTCTTACAATCTCATGGTTTATGTAGGATTCTGAATGCGATTATGGTATCTTAAATACCCACAATGTGCTAAGAATTATGTTTTTAGTTTTTTTTCCCTGGCATGCGTTACGAAGCACAGTGAATTGCAAATGTTTTATTGTATCTTTGTGTTTTTTTTCAGAATGTGCACAGTTTAATTGCGAGTAATGGGCGACCGCGTTCGACCTAAACGTCAAGCTGCAATCCTCGTTATTGGCGCATGTCTGATATTTGTCCGGGCCCTCTATTCAAGAAGCAACATACAGGTCGGTTTGCCTGTTTATTCTATGGAAAGGCAAGAAGAAGTTCTACTCGAACAAATTAAGTATATAAAGTCCATGGACGAGTTAAATAGCATACTCGAATCGTCCGCTAGCAGCGGTAAAATATTTAGTGGAAAACCCATTCGAAGATTTAATCCAAATGATATTAAATTTAGAAACAAACGGTGCCCAGAACTACAGACGGATCCCGGTAAAACGTTTAATTGTAAGAGATGGGCGGTCCTTAGCACAATATTTACTCCGCCCTCCGAAGCTGTTCGCCGTTTCATGTATATGAATAATTGGTGTGTTGTAATCGTGGGTGACAAAATAAGCCAGATAGATATGTGTTGGCATCAACAATGACTTTTCGCAACATAATATTTTTGAGTGACAGTGACCAAAACAAAATGAATTCAAAGTTTGTTGAGAGCCTGCCGTGGCGAAGTATTGGACGAAAAAACGTCGGATATTTATATGCAATCGCCCACGGTGCTCAAGTCATTTGGGATTTCGATGACGATAATATGCTAAAATTTTGGATCGAAGGAGCTACTCCATCCGACAGATTGTGGATTGAAAACTTCTCGGATCCCAAATTAGATAAATTCTATAGCATTCCACTGTCTTAAGTTACTATAGGAATACGTTCGGCATCTACTGGAAGTGCACAGCTATTTAACCCGTACCCAATACTAGGGGTGCCTAGCAACATCTGTTGGCCATGCGCGGGTTCCCTCTAACACTTATACGTAAGTCCTCAGATCAAGGTCACTTCAAGTTGAATTTGGTTGAAGAACACATAGAAAAGACAGTAAATAACATTAGTGTCCTTCAGTCTCTTGCCGACCATGAACCTGACGTAGACGCACTAGTACAGGTTAATACAGGATACGCCATTTACTTTCAAGCGCCCAGTAAAAGGTTCTGACACTAAGCGAATACATTTGCTCTCCAAAGGAGTGTACAGTCCGTTTAACGCACAGGCCACTCTGCATTTCAGAAATGCGTTTTAAGCTCTAAATTTACCCGTAACCGTACCTGGCCGGGTTTCGGATATTTGGAGAAGTTACCTAGCACAAGCTTTACTTTCTCTTCACAACATATCCATTGGATTCTTACCAAGACCTATCGCTGGATCAGGACCGAAATTATCATTCATTACTCGGCGACTTAGAATCAGAATTCGCTTTGTATACTCAGACCAATTCTGTGGTAGCGTTTTTAGATGAATGGCGAACAAACACGACTATTTCCAGTGACAGCGTGGTGCGTTTATTGGCTGACTTATTAGAGGAATTGTATATAGAAACGTACGAAAGGGGATTTATTGAGATTGATGACGTATTGCATATTTAAAATTGGATACTGGCGTTTGGATCAGCTCGTTTTAATTCTATTACTACAGAAAGTAAGGAATACAAAGCAATACAAACAAGTTGATGGAAATATGATTGAACGCAAAATAATAAATATTGATGTAGGTAAATCAATTATTGTATCAGAAAGTATCGAACCGGAGGAGTGCAAAACTATAATGAATCGGGAAACTAATGTAATATTTTGGACCTCTGATTTACACGATGGGACCCGGCTGGACTCGCCCTCGCTGTTGGCATCACTGGGGCAGAGATTTGTTGTCGCGCGATACAAAAGACGTCAGACGCCATATCCGGCGGTATTCGACCGGCCGGGATTCATCGTCCCAGAGAAGATTTCCAACGAAGTTTTAAGTTATAGTATAAAACACTCAGACCACCGATGATTTCATGAACAAGAATTTTAAGTTTTATGAAAATGACTTGCTATTTAAACATACAGACGCTTTCTAGTTGTTCATTTTAATCTGCTATGTGCCAGATTTGGATGCCTTTGAATAAAACTAAATCCATTGTATTTTTAGCAGGTCATAGGTATAACTTGGGGAGGTGTTTTGTAGAAAGTTGGACTAAGCTCAATGAACAGCTTTGGGAACTGTTTAAGCAGAACAACAACCCAGTCAGAGTAGATCACAAAGCCATCATATATGTGCCTTACTCTGTAATGTCTTTCAAACTGACTGAGTTCTATTCGCTGAATATTCCACTATTCGTGCCCAGTGCAAAGTACTTCAAAACCAACGGAAATTTTGGATCTGATCGTACTAGCACCACGGCGCCTTACTGCGACAACGACCCAGACCTTTGGTGGAAGATGCCAAGTCACCCCTCCAGCCCGCACTCTTACAATCCAAACGCTGAATATGCTGAAGATCCGGAAGCTGAAATGTTCTGGCTACAGTTCAGCGACATTTATGATTGGCCACATATACAATACTTTGATGATGGTAGCGATCTCAATAGAAAATTACAGACTGCCGACTTCCTTGCCGTACATAAGTCGATGAAAGCGCAGAATGAAATTCGAAAACACGAGCTACTTCAGCAATGATGCAAATGTATACCACAAATCAAGAACATATAATTCAATTACGTGATCAAATGATGTGTAACACAAGTATCATTATTTTTCAATGCCACACAAATATATTTTTTAAGTTGCGTAGCGAAATCTAGAAACAGATGTCAGACATCATGCTAGTTTTTCCTTTTTATATTTTTATATGAATGATATTCAAATGTCTTGCATAAAAAAGTTCTATGTTATTACATTATGTTACGAATATAGATCAATACGCACACAAATAACAAAAATGTACACGTTTTGTTTTATAATTTTCAAATTCAAATTGAAACGATTAAAACTTGTTATTGACACAATTTGGTGAACTAATTCTATGTGCTACCTGTTTTAAAAGTATATGCCGTTAAGGGGCATTACACATAAAATGTCTTCGTAACCTAATTCCAGTATTTGTTAGTTCACTGCTTTAATGTCATAATAATTCTGTTTCAGAATCCGAAAATCGTAATCCCTCATTTATAGTTTACACGTCGTATAGATACTCGTCGTTCGGATAGGTCAGGATGTGGCGGATACATCGAAAGCTTATTGAAATGCTTTCGAATCCGTTCCTTGGGTTAGAACAAGTACTAGGTGTATTGTAGAGACTTGTTCTAACCAGGACTCGAGAGCGTTTCAATAAGCTTTCGATTCAGTCGAGCTAATATTAAAGGTTTAAACTAAAGTATATTTGCTTGTATCGATATACATGTATTTCATCCATCATAAATCCATCTAATATAGTTTACCTGTTTGTATTTACACATCAGGTACTTCAACATGGACTTTATTACTATTTTGTGGATGTTTAAAGTATTAAGTTTACATATCATTCATGTGTTTATAAACTCAATGCGATATTAAAATGTATATTTTGGCAAACATGTCATATATATTGTAATTTGCATTTGAATATGCTGTTTTTGCATAGGTACAACGCTAAGAAACATTTATGAATGTTCAAGTTTCGAACGTAAAAAACGACGTATGTATATTTCTGCTTAACCTATTTTACGTCATGGTGATTGTGTGTGTGTGTGTGTGTGCTGTGTCTGGTACTCAAGTGCTATGATAGACTAATTGGTAATTGGTCCATTACCATAAAATAAGGACCACGTGTTATAGATAGGGTTGTTCCATATAGGAATATTTACACTTTCTTTTACTTGATTTAAATATGGATCATTAAATTAATCAAACAAGCTTTAGAAATAAATGCATTCTTCAGAAACATACATGTGTTTATTTGAATTATTTTAATTGATCTTTTCTTGATATGCTTAAAGGGGAAACTTTACTTGACTGTGAGTCAAAAGTGTTACAGTTTTAAAACAGTACGCTGCCTTTCTATAAGATATAAAAACCGATGTTAAAACTCATTTTAAATTATTGTGCATCGCTGAATACATAGTAAACGTATTTTATATTTAATTTATGATATTTATGATAATTTATGCACCAACATCTAGCTTGTACATGTAAAGAAGTTTAATTGTATTAGTGCATGTATCATATAACGTATAATATGCTTTTACATGTTTTCATTGTCATGCACATTCTCTTCACAGTATTTGTAATCATAATTGTTTTTCAATATATAACGGATTATGAATTATATGCTATTTTATCAAATATGACCATTCTAATGAACTATTCAACTTACCAAAACATGTTTTTTTTTACAGTACTGTTAATTTTTTTTTATATCCGCATTTATTCTGCATAACACTATGTTTTTGTCGTATAAAGCTTTATTATCGCATTAATCATAAATCATCAACATCATTAACAAGATAAAATGTCATAACTTGTATATGCGCGGTTTTCTATATATAAATTTATCTTTGATGTGAGTTTTATTATGCTGTGCACTTTTCTTCTAAATTGTTTGTATAGTGTTCAAATGTCATATATGAGGGTCAACGTGTGAGGCTAAGGCATTTTTAATGCATATAATTTGCCATTTGTTTATAGATCATCAAATAAATTAACATTTCTTATAAAACAACCACTTTATGCTTTCAGAAGTTGAATATGCAGTTATCTTCCATTATGTTTCATTGTGTAACACTGTGTTAACATTTCAATATGTTTTAAATTTCAGTTAAAAGCGTTTTTATTTTATGAGCGCTCTAAACTTATTTCCGTATAATTGATTTCATGTTTATCATCTTAGATATATTATTTGAACAAAATACACAAACTGTGAGGACGATTTGAAATATATAGAATAATTTTTTTTTTTTTTTTTTCATTTATGCTAATTAGTACAGTATCGAAGAGATATGAGATTGTTCTTACAGATACTCCGCTCGACTAGACTAGCATTGGTCGCTATTCGAAATAAAGAAAAAAAGAAACATTGTTGGTTGTAACATATTATTACTCTTCTGAATCGATCGTGTTCATATTGGTTAATTTTGTCCCGTTGCGTTACAACCTGCGTTTTGTTTTGTGTTTAAAAACACTCGTGAAAAGTAAAAGGAGACAATACAGATGATTAGCTCTCAAGTTAAAATGCATTGCTTCCCTTGCACACATGGAAAGTTAGCACGATCACACATGTAAGGCCAGCATTTTTTCATTATTTGTTTTACGGGAGCGCCCGACCCTATTTTTCGACAAATACAAATACAAATAAAAGTCACTTACGTTTTTTGTTATTTACATTTCATCCGCCGACCTGGTATTATTTCCAAAACTAGAAAAAAATTGCGCAGATTGCCAAAAAGTGTTGTTCACAATTTGTTTATAATACGGGTTGTTTCGTTGTTCCAAGTCGACTTGTAAAGCGTCAGCGATTTTCTTTGGCTATTGCAGCCAATACCACTCGCTATGAGCCAATCGATGAGTATTTAACAACTGATTTTAATATGGCATTTCCGAAATGGCGGACATTAACAGCAACGAGACAAATGTAGCATATTTAAAAATCGAATTAATTAAAAACGGAGCAGAAACCATTTCAATTAGACAAGTTTATCTTCAGAACACCATTTTTGACATCATGCCCATAGTATGTGATACAAAATTAAAAATAGTTAGAGTTTTTGCAGATGATGCAGAGGTGTCACCATCGATAACTTTCGGTGCGTTAAAAAGTTTTGGGTAGGTTAAATAAATATGCGTATTTATTAAAATGTAGATTCTGTAATATTTGTATAGAATAAAACCAACATCCCGAAAATGTCCAAGAAGTACTACTTTACGTTTCTTTATAATGAACATGAGGACTGAACCACAGGTACTTGCATCAATAATCCCATTCCCCACCCACCCATATATATTCTTTATTTAGAAAAAAAGGATGCAACACAGCATCTGAAGAAAATAACATTGGGTCCGGATGTTCGTATGTCCGTCAAAGTCACAAGAAAAGTTTTAATTATTTTTCTTGACAAAGTAACAAATTAACATGCTTTTTATTCTTCATGAACTTAAAACAAAACATTTTGTTCATATATTTACTGTATAACTATTTTTATATGAACATTTTAACCATTTTTCCTGTACCTTTTGACCAAGTTACGTCCCTTTGTTTGGATCAGTTCATTTTATTGAATTTCTAGACGAAACCAAAGTTTTGACTTTCAAAATGTCATCAAAAATAAAATGGAATTTATTTCTTAATTATTTGATCAGTTTTGTAAATCAGAAATACTTCTTAATGTATTTTTCAAAAATGAGTTATTATTTAGCCGAAATATGATGTCCTATCAACTGTACATAATGTTTTGATACTGCAGGATTTGTACTGCAAGGAATGCAAGTAAATTTATCACACCTCAGGCTCTGTTGGTAAATGTGCTCAATTGGCTCTACGTATTTGTTCCAAGGGTTATTATTATCTTCATATTTATATAGCTCTCCCTGTTTATTATATATCCAAGAAAATGTCATTGCTGTTTCTCCTTAAAATAATACAGACAACACATTCCATAGAAATTGTCATTTGAACTTAAGCTGTGAATAATAGAGGAGCAAAATAATATGTGCAGAAGTTTACATCATTTTATTTTGGCAATACTGTGAGTCTTTTACGAAATTATTTAAATAAAATACTATTTTAAAAATATACAATTACATCGTTCAAAAGTTGTTTTCTCTATATACTTAATCTTGCGGGTAAATTATATACAGTCAGCAGAGTAATTCTACTAGAACAATTTAAATCCTTGCTACATGTACTATTTAATTCGTTATACGGCTTTCACTTAAGAAAATGTTTAATGAAATAAATCTAGGTTTTTAGGTATGTGTATTTTACCTCAATACTTTGTTTGGGCTAATGTGAAGCCAATAAACATGATACAAAAACTACGAAGATTACCACCATACAATGTCACATACAAAATAATTATCACCTAACCCATGTGTTTTGAGAGAATAAGATTGTTTAAGCTCTTGACAAGGACGGGTTTTTTACTCCAAATGTATGATTTGATCACACCTAGAAGAAGGAACACTAACATGTTACACACCAAATATTGAACCTCTGACCCTTGTGGTTTCTGTGTTGTTAGGGATTATCAAATACATTAATCTATATAAATCAGTTGACCCCTGAAGCGCAAACATTTTTGACCACGGAGACTTGCTTTGAGGAAACTTAGCTAAGAAACACAATATGGTAGGCATGCAACGTAACAAACCAATGGGCCTTGCGGTTTCAGAGAATGATTATATAATTTATATTTATAAGCCAAACAGTAACTCCTAGGGAGGGCAAATTTTCTGCATGATTTGAACACACTTCAAAGAGAACCTCATAACGATGTTACACACTAAATATTGTAGTCATGCCCCTTGTGTTCACTTTACATATATAAATACTATAACTCTCTCTGAATATAAAATGAAATGCAGCACATGTTTTTATAAGTCTATAACTCTCGGTTTCTTAAATGAAATATTCACATTTTATGTACTAGAGCTTTCACTACACAAAGTTTGGATCAAGATCAATTCAAGCGCATTTTGATCAGGATACAATGTGTTCGCTTAACATCTTCAGAAGTACTGACTGAATGACAATTATGTGGAACATTTTGGATCCTGATCAGACTGCTCTTTTGGAGCCACAATTGTCGCACTCGCCCTACGGTCCAATTTCCTGTTGCGTGGCATATTTTTTCTCATCATTGATACAAATTAGCATGATATAAAGCAAGTATGTTGTATATTAAAGAGTATTTTTAGTGTGCATATTCTACCCATGGATGAAAGTTACAAAGTTGTTTGTTATTTAAAGCTATTAAACAATGATAAACTTTTCCAAGTCTTTTTTTTATTTAAGTAAAATGCAGTCTATATTTATTATAAACATACATATGATATACACTCAACAAAAGTTTAACGATCACTATAATACACTACACACCAGGTGTGTTTAATAGTCTCTATTGAAGCAATATAGTATAATACATGCGAAAGGTGCTTTTACCTATAAATATATATATATATATATATATAAATATGTTTACTATTATTATAAAAAGCTTTTACAACAGTGTAATGAGATATATAACACACTTAAAGGTGAATGCAAGGTTAAATTGGCTGAATTTTAAATTTTCAAAAAAAAAAAATCGGTTTAGGCATTTTTTTTTATTTTTTTGTGTAGACTGATCACTTTTCATGCTTGTATTTTTACTTTTATTTATCCCCTCCCCGACTCAATTTTTATTGAAAAATTCCCCGTAAAACAAATTTAAAAAAACGCTGGCTTTACCACTAAGGTACCTTTTTTAGGCATTTGTAGTCCCTAAGAAAGTCACATTTAATTAAAGACCTTTCTTACTGCGAGTTACTCGCAGGCTGTTCTGTTTTTATCCTGTTTGCACATAGCCATTTCCACTTGGTTCTGAGTGGGAAAGGGTTGCAAGAGAGTTAAAACAAAACCTTGGTTCATCAGCATGAGAATGGGTGTTAAAAAATGTGCAGTTTTTGGTGCAGGAATAATAATGAAACCACTCTACCGGAAAACACATGGTGCAGAACCTGCGGGAATCGGGAGGCTGTCCAACTGATATAACGCAGATAAGTGGTTACAAGAACTTACAAAGCATCATAAACTATAGCAACATATCTCTGCAAACACAGAATACATGTTCACATATTTTAGTGGACACTCGAATTTGAAACAACTACTAATCCATCAAATCATTCAACATGTCTCAAAACAATATGCAAAAAGCAAAGTAACTCCATGTCTCACACACAACTGGCAGAGTCTCTTGTTATAAAAATAGTGTAAATGTGTTTTTATAGCAAAAATTGTAATTTTAGTATGGGTCAGAGCTCTTGATAATATGCGTGTCTGCGTATCTGCGCAATGAAAAATTAAACGAACGCATTACAAATCTTCATAGTACGAAACATTACGCAATGCAAATCTTGTTACGTATTTTTAATAGATAAAACAGCGTTACCAGTTTAACCAATGATCCAATTGAGTTTTTATTCAAATTAACTTTTGAATCAAAAGTAAGTCAATCAAATGAAGTTTGGAATAAAAATTGCAGCCCATCATATTGGTGGATCAAAAAGGGACTTTAAAAATTTGTTAAGAGAGATTAATCAAGACAGAGGTACAGCACATGTATGTTTAATATTTTAAAGAAAGTCTGTTCATATCATCATTTGAAATGTATTCTGTTTGCACTTATAAATAACAAATAATAATATTTATAGATTAACCATGCCATGTACTATGCCAAGTTTTCAATGGAAAAGAAAATTCCTAAGTACCCAATATGGCTGAAACATAGGCGTAAAATACCCAACCCATGTGAAGGACACAAAATCTTACCGGACATGAGGTCCGATATCTTTTGAAATTAACCGGACTTCATCAGATTTTACCGGACCTCGTTTTTTTTTAACAAAACAAAAGAAAAGACCTTTTATAGTTTATTTTTATTTTTGACGTTGAAGATGCAATCATATAACAACTTAATCTAAACCCGTTCTATGAAAATATGTAAACATTTCAGTTAAAAGTGAAGACAGCTATGTGTTTTTTTATACATTACAAGTACAGCAATATGAAACACTAGTATTCTAAGAGGGGGTAATCACATGACAATTAAGATGGCGGAACTTCAGTGCCAAAACAGGTGTGTTTTGCGATTGTATCATCTTTATTACTTTTGTGTAATTAATTTATAAATGCCGCTTACTTTCTAGTCATATCAGTATGAGAGTGATTAGTGTTAATGTTCTTTGCAGGGGGCTGCAATTTTGTGATTTCGCTAATAAATTTCGTAGCAGGTGAAGTGGAGATATATCGTGAATATTAAACGAAATTAACGATTATCACTTTTCGACTGGTTGCTAAAATCTGTTTTATTTGTAAATGTTCTTGTGACTTTCCATTTTTACTATTTTTATATCTTTTTTTAATGTATTTCATGCTATATTTAGTACTCTCCAGTGATCAACGCACATCAGTCCTTACATATAAAGCAACCTCCCAATCTGCAACACCATTACAGTCAACACTCCAGACCACCGCAACACAGGTTATTGTTCAGCTGTTGAAGTGCTGGTGTCCTCACCGTTATAACAGAGGAAAATTTAAAATGGATAGTATGTTATATGTATGTTTGTACTCCAAATACAGCGATAGTACATTTGTTTCTTTGTCTTTGTCTTTGTCTGTCATAATACCATTTGTTTTTTATTAAATCATGTTCTACAAGGTGCTCCATATTGACATATTTACACAGAGTTATGTACGTTATAGCAAAGGAAGATGCAAAGAAACGTCCACCATGATATGGGTTGCAACAGCTCTTAGATTAGGTCTGCTTATAGTAAGCGTAATAAACACTTGCATTCATCTCAAGAGGAAAAGCTGGATATTACTTTTGTAGACTTTATAGACTAGTCATAATTGAAATTATTTGTTGACAAATTTGTTACAATATGATCTCCTTTTGGGCGATGTCATCACAGACGACGTGGAAAGGCAAGAAATGTCACTACCCAGGTTCTAGATGACACTAAAAAGTAATAACAAAGGAAGATGCAAAAAAAAACGTCCACTATGATATGGGTTGCAACAACTCTTGGATTATGTCTGCTTGCATTTAGCGTCATCAGCGCTTGTATGTGTCTCAAGAGGAAACGCTGGATGTGTATATAAGTTTTTTAGATTTTATTGATTTTTCAAAATTGAAATTATATTTAAATATATTTCTTATAAAATATCTCCTTTGCCATCACATATTAAATGGAAAGACAAGAAATGTCAGCACCCAAGTTCCAGATAACACTCAAACAGCTGTACAACCCCAAACAATTTTGATTGAAAGTAACAACATAAGTTGCCATCTTGTAAAGTATGGTCTGCACCATGGATCAATCTGAGCAGGATCAGGATGAGGATGTCATTTTTTTTTATATATAAATCTTCCAATCGCACAGGAAATGACAGCATACATACTATCTCTGATCATTAGCTTACATTTCATTTTAAGATTCGTTGATGTCTCTGTTTTTGAAGCACGATTTGGAACTTGATTTAAGGGTTATCAAACGTGAAAGTGGGAGGGGTACCCGTCTAAATTTGTTTAGGCTTTTTAACACAAAAATGGAGACATCAATGACAGAATGTAAATTATGTAAATATCCTTGATGTTTTCGGAAATCAACAAAGAACCATTGGTTATTGATATAACAGACAGCCAGGGCATATCTCCAATTTCTCCATCTAATGGCAGTGAAATAATTGATAGTCAGCTGGATTTGTTTGACAGCTACGCCCAAGACACTCCCAACTCCAAGCTTCAGCCATCAGTCAACCCAGCCACACAGTGACCCTACCACCTCCACCAGCTCTATCTCAGAGTCCAGCCGTCAAATTTTTTTGTTATTGATTATCTTTACGACTGATTGTGAGGATAAAATGTATGAATACACACCACACGACTTCATTATAAACCCTATAACAGCATTTGAATTTTTTTTAAATACCTGTTATAACAAGAGGGCCTGAAAAGCCCAAAGTCGCTCATCTGAGATTCAAAGGGACTGACCTGTTCCGTGCAGCCCAAAATGTCATTAGAACAAATGTTCTAACCGACTTTCATGAATAGTGAACACCCTGGCGGCCACGTTTTTCAACAGACCGGGACCATTTTCGTACACATCCAAGGTTATATTCTGACCAAGTTTCATGAAAATTGGGCAATAAATGTGAAGTTTAAGAGTGTTAACAAGTTTTTACATTAGCCAAATAAGACAAAATGCACCGCCACCTGGAGACCATGTTTTTCAACCAACTGGAACAATTTTTAAACTCGTCCAAGATATCATTGGGTCAAATCTTCTGACCAAGTTTCATGCAAATCAAACAATAAATGTGGCCTCTAGAGTGTAAACAAGGTTTGACTATAACCATATAGCCATATAAAGAAATATACCCCGCCCCCATGTGTTTTTCAGCCAACCAGAACGATTTTTCAACTCATCTAAGATATCATTGGGACAAATCTTCTGACCAAGTTTTATTATAATCGAAATAAATTTTGCCTCTAGAGTGTTAACAAGGTTTTACTATAGCCACATAAGGAAAATGCCCCGCCCCCTGGTGGCCATGTTTTTCGAACAACCCGAACAATATTCGAACTTGTCATGATATTATAAGGATAAATCTTATGGCCAAGTTTCATAACGATCGGACAATAAATGTGGCATCTAGAATGTTAACAAGGTTTTACTATAGCTATATAAGGAAAAATGCCACGCTCCCTTGGCGGCCATGTTTTTCAACCAACCGAAACCATTTCAAACTCATCCAAAATATCATTGGGCCAAATCTTCTGACCAAGTTTCATGAAGATCGGACAATAAATGTGGCCTCTAGAGTGTTTACAAGGTTTTAATATTAAGCCTTATAAGTAAAAATGCCCCGCCCCCTGGTTGCCATGTTTTTTAAGCAACCAGCATCATTTTAAAACTCGTCCAAGAAATTGTTGGGATGAATCTTCTGACCAAGTTTCATGAAGATCGGACAATAAATGTGGCCTCTAGAGTGTTCACATTGTTTTACTGAAACTATATATAGCAATTTAAGGAAAAATGCCCCGCCCCCTGGTGGCCATGTTTTTAAAGCAACAAGCATAATTTTCAAACTCATCAAAAACATTATTAGTAGAAATTTTCTGACCAAGTTTCATGAAGATCGGACAATAAATGTAGACTCTAGAGTGTTAACAAGGTAATAAAGAAACATGCCCCAACCCCTGACAGCCAAGATTTTCAAGCAAACATAACCATTTTCGAACTCGTCCAAGATATCATTAAGACAAATCTTTTGACCACATTTCATGAAGATTGGACAATAAATGTTTTCTCTAGTGTAATAACCAGGCAACTGTTGACGCCGCACCTCTCAACGCACGACGAATGACGGACAAAAGGCGATCACAAAAGCTCACCATGAGCACAATGTGCTCAGGTGAGCTAGAAATGCAACAATGTTTGTATAATAGAAAAGTTCAGTCCGGTTTTCGGCAAGAAAAGGCGACAAGTTCATATCCCTGAAAGCTGCCCTAAAGACCCACAGTGATTTTTAAAAATGAGCCCTGCTCTGTGAAAAGGGGGTTTAATGTATGTGTGTAAAGTTTAATCCCAGATTAGCCTGTGCAATCCGCACAGGCTAATCGGGGACAACACTTTCCACCTAAACTGGATTATTGCTAAGAAGATACTTTCTTTAAACAAAACATATCATAAAAGCGGAAAGTGTCGTCCCTGATTAGCTGTTTTGCAGTTCCAGCATGCTTATTCTAGAGGATGTCAGATAAATATGTGTTCTTTAAAGCGAAATTATACGATTTTTATATATGTAATAAATTGTAATATATTGATAAAATCTGTTACAATAACACAAAATAGACAAGACACATTATACATTGAAGAAGAATTTCATAGAATACAGCAAAGACAAATTAGCGCCCTGACCCGATTATGACGAAGATATTTCGTACATATTGTCCTACAATAACCGATTCATTCGTCTTTTTAGTTAGTGTAAGTGTGTCGTATGAATATATATCATTGCAGGAATTTAAAATGAACCGTTCAGCTATATTAATATTCACATCGTACATGCATGAATTACATGCTGGCGAATTCGAATGACATTTTCGATTTCAGACTTTAAAATATGGCTTATTTCGCATTTTTCGACACATGTTCTTCATAACTTTTATTTTGATTTATATTGGAATATATGTTGAATAAGTTTTTTAAACATTTTATATAAATTAATAAATATTTGTCAAAATCGTATAATCTCGCTTTAATGGATGTAACACCAAACTTTGAAATATTTTACCAATACATCCCAGAGGACAATCTGAGTACAGTTACCTCATTCATAACCGACAATACCATGGATTTTGACGATTCACTTGTATATGTTGCTCACTTTGTGCAGACTATTAAAAGTGGGGACTTTCTCACTGATGCGAGTCAACAAACTGAAAATTTGAAAGTGTAAATGTTGATATTTTAACTGAGAACTGTCTTTCTAGTACATCCCAATTTGCATACATCTACATGTAAAAAGGAATTCAAAATTCAGTAAGTTTTAGTTAATCTCCAATCCATCTCTACAAGTAACACTTTATTAAATTTTATATTTAAAACACGTTTTTTCTCATGTTTGAAGCATTTGTTAGGAACAAAACAACAACACTAATTTCCTAATTTTGGTCAAAACGCTGCGATATTTCCCAAACCAAAGGGACACGGTCCCATTCCCAAAATGGTGGGGAAAAAACACTGGTCAGTGATTGCTGGAACATGAAAAAACAATTAATGTTTTAGTATCTGAAATAAGAAGTATTATGATGCTGTATGCAGAAGAGTATATGAAAAGTATAACAATGAGCTAGTGCAGTTTCTGTCAGTAGAATTGCAGTATCCAAGCCATTTAAGTCACCCAAAATTAGAAATACAGACAAGTCAGAGAAAAACTAAACTTTCACAAGAAAAAACTGAAAGTTTAACGAATGTTGCCACAGATTTAACAGAGGATCTTAATGCATGAATAACTGAAAACTCAAGTTTGAACAAGAGATGTGTTTGTCAGAAACACAATGCCCCCTAATGCGCCGCTTTGAAACCATATACTTGACCTTTGACCTTGAAGGATGACCTTGACCTTGACCTGTAACCACTCAAAATGTGCAGCTCCCTGAGATACACATGCATGCCAAATATCAAGTTACTATCTTAAATATTGCAAAAGTTATCACCAAGGTTAAAGTTTGTGACACATACGATGACAGACACATACACTGACAGACAAACAGGCCAAAAACAATATGCCCCCGATCATTCGATCCGGGGGAATAAAGATGAACATCACAACCTAAAGACAACTAAAAGATTGAAGCTACATGTATCTCAAGTTGGTATCATTAAAACAGTGAAACAACAATTAAAAGAATCAAAAGCCCGTTAAACAGTTTTATTAATGGCAAATAAGTGTTTAATTTGTCTCAAAAAAGGGGGAGAAATCAATCGGCTTCGCTTGAGAGTTCCTTATGCAGAATCTTAATTTAAAAGGAAGGCTGATCAGATAAAACTTAAACCTCATAGACTGCCTAGCAAGAATACAATAAACCATATAAATTTTGAAAGTCTCGCCTTATCTCAGAAGCATATAGCTAAAGAGCTAGGACCTAAAGAAAATGTATGTCTGCTAAATGATTAAACAAACAAGTTTGGTACGAAAATTGAAGGCATTCATGCCACTGATAGCAGCGGAGAATATTGCGTATAAGGGCCTCGCGAAATGACCACTTAATCATGCAGAGATATTTTTAAAACTTTGTTAAATATTTTTAGAGATATTGAAGCTACACGCAGAACTTCAGGAAACCCAGTTTCAAAGACAACTCTTAAGAATATCTCATCAACAATGTCAGACAAAACTAGGTCACAGACAACATTACATGAACTCTTAAAAGTTTTTAAAGCAGCCTTTAAAAAGGATGACCTAGGTGATCACTGGAATGAGATGTCGACTGAGGAACAAGCATTTGTGAGCAAATAGTGCAATTTCTTTTATTCCCTGCATGCCTTAGTGCACATGGCGGAGACATGTTTAAAGGCACTTTAAATTAGATAATATTTTTGATTATGCATCAATAGTGGACAAACTGTGACATGCTGTTTGACCAGTGTGAGTTAGAACGCAGTCACGCTGTGATATTTTATGGACGTCATTCGGCGTCTCTTGGGACAAGTGTGGAATTTTGCAGCAGACGAAAGCCCAGTTCATTACAACTTCGACGGAGAGGAATGGTCAGACGATGACTGGAGGCATAGGTTTAATTGGACAATGACATACGACAAAACAAATAAGGATATTTATCTGCCAAACGGCAAGCTGCAACAGAGAACTCATCCAAACATTCGAAATTATTCCGCAATAGCGTTACAGAAAACTCATGGCGGGATTTTAATAAGTTCACATCGTAATAATGAAGCTGAAATAGAAACATACGCCAAGATTTTGCAACGGTACATTCCTATTGATATAAACGGTAAATGCGGACATCTTTGGAAGTGTGGGACGCAATATATCCACGACAATTGCTTCGATATTTTAAACAGTACCTACAAGTTCTGTTTAGCATTTGAAAATTCTTTATGTAGGTGCTATTTTTCAGAAAAACTATTCGAGAATTACAATAACGATAGTTTAATAGTCACTACAGGAGGAGTCCAAGGCGAAGTCTCTGTTACATTTCCGCACGGGACAGTTATAAGCACGGATTCCTTCCAAAGTGTCGATGAGCGAGATGAATATCTCGCCGCATTGCACATGTCGCCGGAGTTATACGTCGTAAGACTGAAAGATATGGACAAGTATTACTCGGGCAGTTATTCCAGCGTTCACCAAAACGCGATGTGCCGGTTATGTTAGATGATAAATAAACATGACCTCTTTAGGAAACATATACCGGACACGTTTAAATAGGCGTACAACACTGAACCGTGCAGAGTTCCAGATTATATATCGTCGTGACTATAATAATTATTAATGAAAAAGGGGTTTCCTAAAGACCGAAAAGTCAAAATTAAGCCAACGATTCGTGTATCTGAGAGTCGGTCAAATTTTGTGATTGTGTTCTTATTTGTTATTATTTTGACTTTGCAAAAGAGCCTGACAAATGTATTTAACAATCCGAGTCATAATGGGAGTAAAATAGCTTCGAATAGCTTCGTGTGATGGTTTTTTGAAGCATTTGTTAGCAAAAAAACAACAACTCTTAATTCCTAATTTTGGTCGAAACGCAGTGATTTTTCCCAATCCAAAGGGACACGGCCCCATTGCTAAAATGGCGGAAAAAAACACTGATCAGTGGTTGCTGGAACATGCAAAAACAATTCATGTATTAGTATCTCAAAATAAGAAGTCTTTAGATGCTGTATGCAAAAGAATATATGAAAAATATAACAATGAGCTAGAGCAGTTTCTGTTAGTAGAAGTGCAGCATCCAAAGCCATTGAATTCACCCAAAATTAGAAACAGAGACAAGTCAGAAAAAGCTTAAATTTTACAATAAAAAGCTGAAAGTTTAACAAACGTTGCCACAGATTTAGCAGAGGATCTTATGCATGCATAACTGAAAACTCCAGTTTGAAAAATGAACTTCACGACCTAAAAAAACTAAAAGATTGAAGCTATCTAAAGTTGGTAACATTAAAAACTGAAACAACATTTAAGAGAATCAAAAACCCCTAAACAGGTATAATTAATGGTGAATAATTGTCTTAATTTGTCTTAAAAAGGGGGAGAAATCAATCGGTTTCGCTCAAGAGTTCCTTATGCATAATCTTCATTATAAAAAAGGCTGATCAGATAAAACTTAAACCTCATAGACTGCCTAGTAAGAATACGATTAACCATATGCATATTGAAAGTCTCGCCTTATCTCAGAAGCATATAGCTGAAGAGCTTGGACCTGAAGAAATGTATGTCTGTTAAATGATTAAACAAACAAGTTTGGTACGAAAATTGACGGCATTCATGCCACTGATAACAGCGGAGAATATTGCGTATTATGGCCTCGTGAAATTACCACTAAAGCATGCAAAGATATTTTTAAAACTTTGTTAAATATTTTGGGAGATATTGATGCTACAAGCAGAACTTCAGAAAACTCATTCTCAAGGACAACTCTTAAGAATATCTCATCAACCATGTCAGACAAAACTAGTACACAGACACATTTTATTGAACTCTTAGACGTTTTAAAAGCAGACTTTATAAAAGATGACCTAGGTGATCGCTGGGATGAGATGTCGACTGAGGAACAAGCATTTGTGGTGAGCAAATAGTGCAATTTCTTTTGTTCCCTGCATGCCTTGGTGCACATGGCGGAGACATGTTTAAAAGCACTGGTTAAATTAGATAATATTTTTGATGGTGCACCAAAAGTGGACGAACTGTGCCATGCTGTTTGACCAGTGTGATTTAGAACGCAGTCACATGGTGTTATTTTATGGACGTCATTTACGTCAAGTTGTTTTAAAGCCGATTCGGCGTGCTTTAAGACAAGTGTGGATTTTGCAGTAGATGAAAGACCAGTTCATTACAAACTCGACGGAGACGACTGGTCAGACGATAACTGGAGGCATAGGTTTAATTGGACAATGACAAATGACAAAACAAATACGGATATTTAACTTCCATACGGCAAGCTGCAGCAGAGAACTCATCCAAACATTCGAAATTATTCCGCAATAGCGTTACAGAAAACCCGTGGAGAGATTTTAATAAGTTCACATTGTAATAATGAAGCTGTAATAGAAAAATACGCCAAGATTTTGCAACGGTACATTCCTATTGATATATACTGTAATTTCGGACATCATTGGCAGTGTGGGACGCAATATGTCCACGACAATTGCTTCGATATTTTAAACAGTAACTACAAAGTATTTTTAGCATTTGAAAATCCTTTATGTAGGGGCTATTTTTCAGAAAAACTATTCGAGAATTACAATAACGATAGTTTAATAGTCACTAGAGGAGGAGTCCAAGGCGAAGTCTCTGTTACATTTCCGCACGGGACAGTTATAAGCACGGATTCCTTCCAAAGTGTCGATGAGCGAGATGAATATCTCGCCGTATTTCACATGTCGCCGAAGTAATACGTCGACAGAAGGAAATATAAGGACAAGTATTACTCGGACAGTTATTCCAGCGTTCACCAAAACGCGATGTGCCGGTTATGTCAGATGATAAGTAAACAGGACCAATTTAGGAAATATATACCGGACACGTTCGAATGGGCGTACATCTCTGAACCGTGCAGAGTACCAGACGATATACCGTCATGACTATAATAATTATTAATGAATAAGGGGTTTCCAAGACCAAAAAGCCAAAATTAAGCCATCGACTCGTGTATCTTAGAGTCGGTCAAATTTTGTGATTGTGTTCTTATTTGTTATTATTTTGACTTTGCAAAAGAGTCTGACAAATGTATTTAAAAATAAGAGTTAAAATGGGAGTAAAATAGCTTTGAATAGCTTCTTGTGATGGATTTTTGAAGCATTTGTTAGCAAAAAAACAACAACTCTTAATTTCTTATTTTGGTCGAAACGCAGCGATCTTTCACAATCCAAAGGGACACGGCCCTATTCCCAAAATGTTGGAAAAAACACTAGCCAGTGGTTGCTGGAACATGCAAAAACAATTCACGTTTTAGTATCTGAAAATAAGAAGTCTTATGATGATGTATGCAGAGGAGTATATGAAAAGTATAACAATGAGCTAGAGCAGTTTCTGTCGGTAGAAGTGCAGTATCTAAAGCCATTGAATTCACCCAAAAAAAGAAATAGAGACAAGTCAGCAAAAACTAAATTTGCACAAGAAAAACTGAAAGTTAACGAATGTTGCCACAGATTAAGCAAAGGATCTTAATGCATGCATAACTGAAAACTCAAGTTTGAAAAATGAACTTCACGACCTAATGAAACCTTACAGATTTAAGCTATCTAAAGTTGGTAACATTAAAAAAAAACTCAAAGAACTTTGAAGAGAATCAAAAGCCCGTAAAAGTATCATTGATGGCAAATAATTGTCTTAATTTGTCTCAAAAAGGGGGAGAAATCAATCGGCTTCGCTCGGAAGTTGCTTATGCATAATCTTCATTGTAAAAGAAGGCTGATCAGATAAAACTTAAACCTCATATACTGCATAGTAAGAATACAATTAACCATATGAATATTGAAGGTCTCGCCTAATCTCAGAAGCATATAGCTGAAGAGCTTGGACGAAAATAAAATTTATGTCTGTTAAATGATTAAACAAAACAGTGTGGTACGGAAATTGAAGGCACTCATGCCACTGATAGCAGCGGAGAATATTGTGTATTAGGGCCTCATTAAATGACCACTAAAGCATGCAGATATGTTATAAACTTTGTTTAATATTTTGGGAGATATTGATGCTACAAGCAGAATTTCAGAAAACCCAGTCTCAAAGACAACTCTTAAGAATATCTTATCAACCATGTCAGACAAAACTGGTACACATACAAAATTTAATGAACTCTTAAAAGTTTTTAAAGCAGACTTTATCAAAGATGACCTAGGTGATCACTGGGATGAGATGTCGACTTAGGAACATGCATTTGTGAGCAAATAGTGCAATTTCTTTTGTTCCCTGCATGCCTTGGTGCACATGGCGGAGACATGATAAAGACACTGGTTAACGTTTTGCGATGGTTGTTAACGTTGTTTTGTGAAAAGAAAAGGTTTGCTGTTTTCGCAGATATATACATGTATGCGTTATAAGTAGTTTGTGCGTGCTTATGTTTTTTTAAATAGGCAACTGTTTCCCGTTGCGACAAAGCTATATTTTGAATAAAAGTCATATGATGACAGTTATTTAATAATGAGCATCAGCAAAAGAAAATGGAAGTACATTTTCCCACAAATTGTTGTCCAGCTTTGAGATCATGAGATAAGCATCTCAGCATCTTATCGGGGATGACTGTTTACAACCTGTTAACAAGAACGTTTTTAGATACCGAAAACAACTGTATTTGTTCAACAGATTGTGTGTTTATACAATAGTTTTTCAATAATTAAATACAATATGTTGAAATGTTATCATATATCAAAGTCAGTTATAAAGAATTAATGAGTATGATAATATGTACTGCTTCTAGAAATTCAATATTGATCTTCTTTTGTAGTACAAAACATTACTTGATCTTTCTTATAGTTACAAATGTGTGCAAATATAGAAGTAAACACACACATAAGACATTGGAAAATGTTTCATATCAAAACAACTGTCAAAATTTTTGTAATTCAAATGCACAAAAAATATGTAGCATAAATACATTATTTATGCAAAAACAACTGCAAAATAACTTTTCTTTTTAACAAAACAGTTGTTTGTGCTTCTTAGAAGATGTGATAAGTTGTTGTTTGTTAACTTCCCAATTGTTCACATTTTTGACAAAGTATTTTTAAACAACTGGAACAATTTTCGGACTCACCTTGCATTGATATTTCCAGTGGAAACAACAATAAAACCTGCTAAAATCACACATCGTTCATAATCACACACAAACTACTGACTAACTGAAAAATGTAGGGGTAAAACATTTCAAGTTGTAATGACTATTCTTATGAATGGTTTCCATCTGACATCAAGCCAAAGATCTTTGATTAGAGTGTCCAGTTAATTGGGGTCAATTTCCAGGAGTGATACACAATTACCACCTGGCAACAATGCAAGCACAGATTAATGAGTTTTATAGAGAGTATGATTAGTGGATGAAAAGTCAAATTAGATTCACATGTAACACTTCTTGTTGTTTTATTGGTTTTATCACTAAGTTGATTTCTGCAAAAATATCACCATCATCATCAGCGTCATCATCGTCATTATCATCATCATCATCATTGTGCACCAACATCCGAATTACAACTAAAGTGTTAACATGGTTTTAATATAGTCATATTATGCAAACTGCCGCTACCCTGGCGGCCATGTTTTACAACGAAATATAGCGATTTTCGAACATAGCAAGGCTATCATAAGAACAAATCTTCGGCCAAATTCCATGAAGATTGGACTATATATGTGATATATGGTGTGTTTACAAGGTTTTACTATAGCCATATAAGCAAAACTGCAACGCCCCCTGGCGGCCATATTTTTCAACAAACCGGTACCATTTTCAAACTTATCCTAGCTATCATAAGAACAAATGTTTTGACCAAGTTTCATGATGATTGGACTATAAATGTGGCTCCTAGAGTGTTAACAATTTTTAACTAAAGCCATATAAGCAAAAATGCCCCGCCCCCTGGCGGCCATGTTTTTCAACGAACTGGAACCATTAAAAAACTCAGCCGAGATATTATTGAGAAAAATGTTATGACCAAGTTTCATGAAAATTGGACTAAAATAAGAATTATAGAGTGTTAACAAGGTTTTACAATAGCAATATAAGGAAAACTGCCCCGCCCCCTGGAGGCCATGTTTTTCAAACAACTTCTACCATTTGAAACTCAGCCGAGATATCATCACAACAAATAATATTACCAAGTATCATGAAGATGGGACTAAAAATAAGACTTTTAGAGTGTTAAAAATGTTTTACTATAGCCATATTAGGAAAAACTGCCCCGCCCCTGACGGCCATGTTTTTCAAATGACCAGAACCATTTTCAAACTCAACGGAGATATTATTAGGACAAATGATCTGACACAGTTTCATGAAGATTGGACAATAAATGTGACTTCTAGAGTGTTAACAATTTTTTTCTTAAATTGGCCTTTGTGACCATGTTTTTGTTTTCAAGTGACCCAGTTTCAAACTCGATATCATTGGGACAAATCTTCTGACCAAGTTTTATGAAGATCAGACATTAAAAGTGGCCTCTAGAGTGTTAACAAATCAAAATGTTGACGACGAACGATGCAGAACGGACAAAAGGTGATCACAATAGCTCACAATGAGCTAAAATTTTATGGGATTCCGAAACATAATAAGTTCAGTGAATATGTTTTTGGCCACATGGACAGGCTTGGCTTAGAGAGAAAGATCCAAATGAACAGGACAAATTAGAATTTCTTATTACTTGCCATGAATTAAATTTGTATTTATTCACATTATGATATTACAAATAAACAGACACGCCAATTTAAGCCTCTATAACGCTCAAAATCAACGAAAATTTCGTACAATCTTTTGTTAAATAAAGGTAACACCTAAACAATCAGTGTTCCTTATGGCAATTGCCACAACAGATGTGGTCTGGTAAAATAGATGTTTGTAGATACAAAATGCTCGTTTTTATTATTGTTTTGCATATGGAATTCCATTTTAATTACGCGCAACGATATATATTAATACGACACATGAACACTGAATGTTTAGGTGTTAACTTTATTTTACGAAATATTGTACGAAATGTTCGTTGATTTTGAGCGTTATAGAGACTTTAATGTGCATTTAATTGAAATAATGATGGTTCATCTGTGACTATTCATGTTTTACTGATCGGGAGTACAATGAATTTAAAATGTATTGATAGTTATATTTGATCTGTCACTTATATTTGTAGATATGTTTGACTGTGTGATAATTTGAAAAGAAGACAAGGAAACAAAAATGCAAGATGGATTAAGGATTTTAACACTTGTAAAGCGTATGAAGAAATATTTGCTATCAACAAAAAGAGGAATATTAACTTACCGACAACCCAATCGATGCCCTGTAGGGTTGAACTGTTCTGTGTCGCTGGCTGATGTTTGTTGTCCACTGTTTGTGCGCGTGTAAGCTGAATCTCGGTCTCCTTAACCTTGTGATGAAATCATAAGGAAACCGGGTCGAAGTAAGTCATCAAACTGAACACTACTGTAGCTGCTGCAATAGAAAACATACCCGGTTCAATATTGAATGTGGTACAGAGGTAGTGAGAAAAATAAGAAAAATGGTTTTATAGGTATTCTCATTATGGTGGATGTTATTGTAGTAATGTCAGCATATGCAGCAGCAGAAGCAAACGTAGCAGTAGGAGTAGAAGAAGTAATAGTAGTTGTTAATGTTATTCCAGATTTTGTTGTTGCTGTTGCAGACAAAGTAAGTGGATTAAAAACACAATAGCTGATGAATTTTAAACAGAAAGCTTCACTGTTCAACAAATTACCAAACATGTAATACGTTATGTTCATGACTTTCCTATCTCAGACAGGTTTGAATACAGGAAGAGTAATATAAATACAAAGAGCTGAACTTAACAAGATGCAAACCACAAAGTGCACAACTAATAATTCCAAGTATCCTTTCAACCGCAGAATGTTGTCAATTATGTGTTTGATTCTTTTTTTCCCTGTTACATTTCAGTATGAGAGAAAACTAACAGATACTGTTGTAAGTTAAGTTTTGATTGTGTTGAAAGCATTGTTTTTTTGTTAAATTAAGATGATGATGAAGTATTAAGTTTGAATGCTGCAATATGTACATCGTATACTGTTTGAAATAATACATTACCTAAAGCTGCACAAATCAGCCACTTTAGTCGTCCTTGCATCGCCCGTCTATATCCCTGACCTGCAACGCAAATGCATGTGATGTAAATGTAAAACGCTTGTCTTTGTCTATCATATGATAGCTAATAATCCCTTTGTAGTCCCAGTACATACACATTTATAATAACGTCCCGTCGGTAGTTTTTCCAAGGGTAAACAACAAATCGATTTCAATATACAAACACGGGCGTCTTATTTACCACCATTAATGTACAAGTAAATTCATAACTGGTAGATTCAAGCAGAATTTCGTTGACTTTTGTTTACTATTTAAAATTAATTGCCAAACTGAAAATTCCATTTTGCCTACTACGGTTGTAACGCTTTTAAGATTCACCAGTGCGTTCAAAAATCCAAGAATGCCATCGCAATTTATTTTTAAGTCCCATAAACACTTAAAATTTATGAATATTTCATAAAATATTTCGAAAAATAAAGTTAACACTTTGTAGCAATAGCCAAAATTCAACGCTAGATGTGGTCTAGTAAATTGGATTTAACGAGATACAAAATGCTTGATTTTATTTTTGTGTGACAATTGCATTACTTTATTATGTCGACCAAAGCTGCTAATGCCATTAAGTTAAAACGGTTTAAACAATTCAAAAACTTACTTCGACATTTTTGCAAACCACGAAGTACACTTGACGAGTGAATTTGTTGGTACACAATTGCATCGAATATTCACTCGATAAATTTTCTTTCAAACAGGAATAAAATCTGAATTTACATAGTTATAACTGTTCTCAGAATGTATATAAATATGGTTTTTCATTGCGTTTTCATGCAGTTTTCGAAATGACGGTTTAATTACTGGGTTATATGGGCCTTGTGTATCAATACGTGTTATATATTCAATTTCATGTTATGCTTGATATTATACGTTAACAATATTAAATGTGAAATGTACAAATTGTATACTTAATTGCTAAATTCGCATATTATTATAAAGAAATTAGGATAGTTGATTCATTTAATTGACAAAGTATAGTTATTTAACGTGGATTATTTGTTTTCTAATAAACATACAATTTTTAACACCAAGCTTATTGAATAAATCAACAAATGGTAGAATATTTTCAATTCAAGATGATAAAAATGTCTCAAAAATCACGATGTCTCCTTTTGTTATCTCATTTATTGAACATGAAGAAGTGACAATAGCATACACAAACATATGCTATTCGTTATAGTTTGAAAAATTGCCTGAAACGATTGTACGACCTTTAGTAGAAACTCGATTGTCACTTGACATAACTCGTTGATGACGTCATAAAATTAGTCCATCAGTTTGGAAGTAGCAGAAGTAATGCGAAAAGACGTAAAATTAAATTATAAAAATACGCACGTTTAATGTCAGTAAAAGCTTCATTAACTGATAATTTAATAATGAAGAATTCAATTATTTAATACATGTATTACATACAGGTATATAAAAATTGCTGTTCGTATTGCAGTTCATGGTTCAATGTTTTTCTATCACTACATATTTTTTTTATACTAAACAGTTATGGTAATTATCTATGATCTTGTTTTAGTTGTCCCCATTAAAACGACATCGTTTGCTTGGAGATATTTGTGTCAAAAATGTGATATGATAATTTTAGTAACAAATAATTGCGTTGCGCTACGCACCCGATATGTGTTACGTATATATGAGCCTCGTTATGTGGGTTTAACCCATTTATGCCTAGTGGACTCTCCCATCCTTCTAAATTGGATCAATTTATTTCCAAAATTAGGGATGTCTAGTATATTTATTTCTATATTTAGAATATTTCTCACAGAAATTCCTTTATTTGCATGTACGGACTGCACAGGCTCATCTGGGGCGACACTTTAGGCATATGCATCAAACCCCCTTTTTTATAAAGGAGTTGCACAGCGAAGTCGCGTGGTCTTTTACATTCCAAATACAACCGTGACAGGATCTATTACGCTTTGCCTTTTTGAAATAAGAAACACCCGTAGTGTTAATATTAAGTATCTGCATTTTCTATAGTTCCTATTAGGGAATACAGTCAAGTAACCATTACCAGATCAGTAGCATAATAAAGTTGTTCTGGTCAAAAGCAATAACTGTTTTGAGACTTCTTTGACACCAGTTTGATTAAATATTACATGTGAATACTGATTTATCACCAGAAATGTTGCACGTGTTGAGTATTTAGCTGATATGTTCCATGTTGCAATTATAGATAATACATACATGTCACATAATATCCGTTCAAATAAACAACGTTTGATATTTAATGTTTCAATTTTCAACAATGTAAATTTTAAGGTGGAGACATCTTAAATGTTTATCTTGTGCATTGTCCAATTAAGAGTGTTCAATGAATAAAAAATTAAATGTTCAAAATGTAAAATATACATTTACTTTTATTTTTAAATCGCATACACAACGCACAAAACTTTGTCACAACTCCAACGCTTCTTTACAAAAGTGAATGATAAAGTATACAAATGTGCAACAGTAATTTTAACGAACTGCCGATTTCCACTGTAAGCATGTGAACACGTCTAGATTAGTCAACGCGTATCTTTACATCTTGCAATGTTACAAGATGACATTTGCACAGTTGTAAAGTATGTATTCTACACGCGGTGGAAGCGACAAAATTATTTTTCGTCTTAGCCAGGAACCAATGCCTCGCGTACGGGCCGGAAACAATTGTAAATGAAAACAAATATTCTTCTGCTGCAATAAAGATTTAAGGCACTTAGGTAGGTGATTTTCCTGTGTCAAAAGATACCTACTTTGTAAATATTTTTTTGTCAAAATGATGAAAAATGGTGTTTTATGACATATTGATAGTGTTTAAGTGACTTGGCAACGTGCCTAACACCTGTGCTAATGACAATTTGTACCCTAACACCTGTTGAATTGAAAATGCGTTGTTAAATGTTGAATTGTGATTCGTCACCTTGTATTGTGAACAATTGTAAAGTGTACACTTGTTAGATGCTAACTTGTAGCAGATAACTAAAACCGATGGTACAACTTAGAAAATATTCAACAGGCTAATGTAGTTTGTCATCAACTTACTTTCAGATGGATCTATTATCTGTTATTTATTATAATGACAACAATATAAGGTATATAAAGATGTAGACTTTATATAGTCTCTATCTTCATTTTTAGATCTGTAGTTTAAGAAGTTACATGTTTGTTTTTTAACATTTCAACATTTTGTAGAATCGGAACGTACAACATTTTACACTTTACAATTGTACAAAACAGATATTAAAATGTTGTATTTAAGCATTTCAAAAATTCTCTGTTAAACATATGAGTCAACACGTGCAACATTTCTGGTGATCTTTCCCTTCCATAAGCACATAGTCTTATTTTTAAACGCAGGCAAAATGTATTTGTGACACCTTTTTTCGTCGCAGAATTCATGCATTAACGGATCAGTTGTAGCCATAACGGATCACGTAATCGAAACCACTCAGGGGGTATCTAACGAGCTATTTGAACTGTCGAAACATGAGCTGTGTTGTTTACAATGACCAAGTTACACTGCCAGTTATAAATTATATTCATTTGTTTTATTAATGGTTTTCTATATGTGATCTTGTATAATTATAATAATAATAATAATAATCTCTTTATTTTCCGAAGGTAAATCATTAAGACAACACAATGATACAAAGTCATGCAAACAGTTTTACAATGGTAATCTTATTTTCAATGAGGACTTCAAACAACTATGGTATGTATAATGCATTTCTGCAACATACATAAACACGCATATACATACTTATACAATTACCATATCTTAATTAACACGAAAAATAACAATAATAAGAAGTTAACAAGAACAACCGCGTACATTATCGTACAAAGTCAGAATTTAAAAAAACATGAAATAAATTATTCTTGAGATAGTTTACGATTGACAGAAAGTGGCTAATGTACACAAATATTATAATTACAGAAAACAACTTTACTTTAATAATATTTTATTGCATTTTCTTTTGTTCATGCATTCATACAAGTATACACATGATTCATAGTGCATAGAGTAGATATAATACAAATTGATGTTATCGAATGTAAAGAAAAAAGCAAATGGGTTGGGTCACAAGTTTTAACAACATTAGATGACGACCCTTCCCAGTATTTTTCGATTCGGTAAATAGGGACATTCAAAGTACATAAGGTGAGTGTAATATTAACAATTCAGTAAGTAAATAAGTAGACTTTAGCTGACGACAAAAACATTTGAGAAAATGTATTAACAAAGAGTTAGTATCATTCACTGTTTTACACTCAAAATGTTTTAGAGAAAAAAATGTAGACTAAGTTTAAAGAGAATGTTATAATATAACACTTAACTGAACTAAACATATATATATATATATATATATATATATATATACATGTATATATATATATGAAAAAAAGTGAAAAAATGAACAAATACAAAAATAAATAAATAATTAATTAATTAATTAATTGCTCCACAACAAAGAATACAAAATAACAATAAATTGCTTCACACATCCCGACTCTACGAACTACAATATAGCACAAAATCTTGAACTCTGTTGAATAAGATGAACAAGCGAACAACATTGAAAATGTGTTTACAGTCAAATATTAATATGAACCTTTTTGAAGTCTTGATATATCGTTGAACTTCCAAAAATAACACATTGTTTTGGTTATCAGTTAGTTCCGGGATACCGTATAATAGTTTGTTTGCATTAAGAGTGTGGTATGGACGAGTGTTAGTAAATGGCACGATACGTTGCTCGGAGTAAAGAGGACATTTGAAGAAGAAATGATCCACGTCTTCGACAGGACTATTACAAGCGCATTTTGGATGGTCACGTAGGTGGTTTAGTGTAAATCGGAATTTAAGTCGCTACAGTGGTTTCTTAGCCGAGCATGTAGAATTTGTTGCTTACGTTCGCCAACAAGAAAATACAAAGAAACTATAGGAGGATTGTACTTCCTCATTACTGCACTTTTAAAACTAAAAAGCGTTGGTAAAGACCTTGTATCTATGTCAAGTTCGTTCCATAACTTAAGAGACGAAGTAATAGTTGAATTTGAGTAAATCGCAAGTCTACGAGCGAGTGTTGCATAGTCGCCACGATTACGTAACAGGTAAGGAATGTTATCTATTGTGGCTGGGAAAATATCGTTTAAATATTGTGGTAAGGTACCTTTATTGTGTTTATAAACGAAAACAAGTTTTTGAATTTTCCGTCTGTCATCGAGAGAAACCCAACCAATTTCTTTTAAAAGTAGAGTAATTTTGGTTGATCTTGTTAGTCCTGTTACAATACGAGCTGCATCCAATTGAATTTTGTCTAACAGTTCTTTTTCGTATTTTGCGCAGTTGTCCCAGACAATGGACGCATACTCTAACAAAGGTCTAAGATATGAGACGTATATTTGATTGAGTGTTTCCCGCTTAAGTTTGTATTTTAGCATTCTCATGGATCCAAGTATTTGGGAAGCTGATTTTGTAATATTGTCAATATGTTTGTGCCACGAACCGTCTTCACTTAGCGTAATACCGAGATGTTTATGGTCTTTTACAAAGGATAAATGGGTTTGGTCGAAAGTTAAATTTGGACGGTTTTGACTTTTCAAGTGACAGAAAAACATAACTTCCGTTTTCAAGGGATTAAACTCGACGAGCCATTTCTTTGCCCATTGGTTTATACAGTCTAGGTCATGATTTAAAACACTCTAAATAATAGCTGTATCATTTGAGGAAACAGATAGTGAAGATTCGTCAGCAAAAAGGCAACTTATGCTAAGAAGTGAATCAGAGATATCATTAACATAAATTAAAAAAGAACAGGCCCTAATACAGAGCCTTGTGGAACGCCTGCATTGATATTTAAAGATCGGGAAAACGACCAGCCCATAAAAACTTTCTGAGGTCTATTGGACAAGTAGCTGAATATCCACGCAATAATATTTCCCGAAAACCCAAGTTCTTTCAGTTTATGTATAAGACCTTTTTACCAAACCCTGTCAAAGGCTTTACTTATGTCGCAATAAACGATACACTGTAAATGTATTTCTGTGAAATTAAGCTATTTTTATAATGCTATATTCTGTTGATGGAATTCATTTACGACCAAATCTTAGAACATGCAATATTCGCATATCAGGGTATTCTTGGCCGGAATTAACCTTCTAAAGCAAACAAACCTGTGTTAATTGTTACAGTTTAATATCTAAAATTTGTATGCTTAATAGTTAACAGGATTTTCTGATCAGAATACTTAGTTTTAACATATTATTTTTAGGTCTGGTGTTCCAACGTGAACAATTCTCTGTTTATGGACTTCATATTGGTTTATAACTTATATATACCCACATCATTAAAATGTTATGACAATATTTTAATATTTACTTTAATGTGATTTCGCAAATTTTCATGTTGTATCGAAATTTGTGAACGATGACACTTATGTGTCTAATGTTTCACGATACGAATACAAGTATTTATTTACAAATCGAGTAATTTTATTCACAAAATTACTAACTTAGTTGTATGGTGTATTTTGAATGTGTTATGACATAAATAATATAGACGTTTTTAATTGCATCATTTTTACGTAATTCTTAATTAAGGAATAATTGAACGTAAACAAACGTGTTTAGTTATTGTTTGAAGATGTACATTGAACACATTTAAAAAAAAGACTTTTCAATCAAATCTATTAAGTACTTTTCATATGAAAAATTCAACTCCCGATTTGTATGCTTTGATATGTAGATATTTAAAATCCATATTCCAGATTATAATTGTAATATGCGGTTGTCAGCACGTAGGAATAATGGACCTCTGTTCGTTAAAGGCTTTCGATACGCTACCACTTGTATATTTCAGTTTGTTCCAGTTCTTCAAGTTACTAGCGAGTTTTTAATACGTCCGAATTGTATTTGAAATGAAATCATTTTGTACAGATCAAAATATATATGCACATTCAAAAGATGCATACGTAATATAATAAGCATGCCGTTTTATTTAAGTTTAAGCACCGATATGTTCTGTCTATATACACAAATAGTATTCATTATTAATTTAAAACATAATCTTTTCTAAACATAGATATTCATGTTTGCTATGACGACATTTTAAAAATGTTTCTTTTTAAAGCATTAAAAAGGAAAAAATAGAATCATAGTCAATATGTTTGTAAATGTAACACATATTCCTTCCAAACATAGAGCATACTTTTATTTAATACATGTTTTTTCTTCAATTTATGTCGATGTATAAATCACGATAAGCATGTACTATTTAATCGAAAATAACATTATTTTTCTATTATATTATGCTCTTATCTATGTATATTTATCTTTGTTAACAAAGGAAAATATGTGAGCGCGAATTTCGCGAATAGTTAAAACTACTTTTTCGTGTTGAGTAGGCAACTTAATTGACTCTTCGGTTAACATTCACCCAACAATAAATTTAAAATAAATTGAAATTTAATACAGATTTATGTGAATGAAACGGAGATTTCTCCCGCATTTTATGACTACCGTGTGGCTCTTAAGGCCCATATATCAATGTTTGGCATGTTCGCAGCAGACATTACCATGGTAGTCTGAACAGTGTTATTGATATTGCATAATGGCTGGCGGTGTCTGTTTCTCGAAAGCAATACATAATTATGATCGTGATGATAGATATTTTATTACCGGTCTGTAAATATAAAAAATAAACAAAATATTTTGTGGTTTTCTGTAACCAAGCTTTATTTGTTTGACATTGAATAATAATCAAAGCAAAATTATGATTCAATTCAAAGGCACATTTAAATAACGCTACATGTATGTAAATGGGTAAAATATAAAAGCAAGGTGCACGAATAAATTGTAACGTGTAGTTACTGGTGACAGTCAGAAAAAACGTTCGATAGGCCATTATTTATTTTATATGTTTGCACCTGAAATTAAAATAACAATAATATGCACATGGTAATCAAATATTGGTATAATCGATTCAGAAAATAATTTCGGTATCACCTCTTGGCGGATAAATAACTAGAGCAATCATTTGTTGTATAATTCATAATTTATCTGATTATAATAATTTACTACACACATTAACGGATATGAATGTAAAATGTATATACCCAAAAAGCTTTGTATATGTGATACGTGTTTTAATTTGCTAGCCCTCTAATCTAAATCAAAATCCATGTTTCTAGTCATGCGCTTTTTCACATTAATTTGTTACAAATGAGTGCTTATAACGGTTGTTATTTTTACATTATCTTAATATAATAAGATTCCCAATACTGTTTGAGTCATTCTTAATACAAGAGACCGGACGATACTGATAGGATTTTAGGGATCTTTTCACGGTTTGGTAAATTGACAAAATTGATAAAAGTTGTTTCAGATTGACAAATTTTCGTTCAAGTTATGATATTTGTGAGGAAACACTATTACTGAACATTTACCATAGTCCAATATAGCCATTATATGTATATTTGCCGATTTGAAAACCTAAAAATTATAAAGCGTTGCAACGCGAAACGATTGAATAAGTTGGAGAGTTCTATTGTTGTCGTTTAAATTTACGAAACTACGAAGATTGCTTATATAAGGTATAAAATACTTCAACTGTGTATACCCGGCGGAAAAGCCGAGCGGGCTAATGCGTTTTTACTTCAGACT
Organism: Dreissena polymorpha; assembly: GCF_020536995.1. Classification (NCBI taxonomy): domain Eukaryota; kingdom Metazoa; phylum Mollusca; class Bivalvia; order Myida; family Dreissenidae; genus Dreissena; species Dreissena polymorpha. The sequence goes on from NC_068366.1 coordinate 16,782,441, forward strand.
AATCCCAGGACTCCGGGGGTCACTGGTTCGAGCACTGGTAACGGCTACTTTTTTTCCTTTTTTTAATTGTATTCTTCATGTTTTACTGGAGCTTTTAAGATCCAATGTTTACATTTATCAATATAAAGCATTTAATGACAAACTTCAAAATATGCTAAAATCTGTGAAAAGGCCCCTTTAATATATTTCTTCCTTTGGAATAATATCCCAAAACATTATAAAGATATTACATTCATTTAAACATTTCCACACGCTATACGCTGTTTTATGTGTCAAAATATCGTATTTTTCTGGGCTGGGTTATCTGTGAAACAAAAAAAGTATATTGTATATAGATATATGTTATATAACATAACAATTCTAGTGTTATATTTTTCTTGTCAAATAATATTTTTCAAACAATAAAAAGCTATATGCATATAATTTAAGGTTATACATAAATTTAACCTGACTTAATTTAAAAAACATTCAATATGCAAATCACGCGAAATAAAGTCTGTACTAGTCGGAAGATATAGACTATATGCATTTATATAATAATCATACAAATACCAGATTCACGGATTCAATCTCGGTATGGATTTATCTTTCGGAATTGGTGGTGTTTAGCCTCAACGCGGTGTTCTGACCGGTCCTTCATATTTGCGGATATTAATTGGTAATTACTGATATTAAAATGCCAATGAAAAACGCTTTAAAATACCTCCGATCTGAACATTACACATGCACGGAATGTATTTTTGTTCATAGAACGATTTGCATGTCAAAAAATAAAGGAAAACAACATTTAAACGCCATTATGTGTTCATATCCGCACTTTTCAGTCATATCCGCGGATATGAGTCATATACGCACTTTAGTCGTACCCTGCGTAAGCTCACTCAATGTGTTGACCCAGATTGATAGGGTTCAATGAGCACTATGATGGACCGTATAAGCGCTCGTCAATGTGAACTGAGCACAGGTCAATAGGGACCTTATAATCACCTTATAAGCACGATGTGAACGTTATCTTGAGGCAGATATATAGAAGCTCATTGTTCCCCAACGCTATAACACCCGTATAAAAACCTGCGAAGATTGTATAAACGCAGGTTAATAGAAGTTACACGATATGCCCCAAAAATCTGTATTCATAAATCAATATCTTATGCACGTCTGCATTTAACGCTAACAACAATTCTCTTTCGACAAATTATTGACGCAGATGAATAGGACTTCATAACATCCAAAATAGAATCAATCGAGTCGCAAAATAAACACCGCGTTTTGTTAATGACGTAGTACACAACCTGTACTATAAATCTGTAATCCAAATTCAATCTGTTTATCACGTCTGCATAAAACACTAACCTTTTTGAAGGGACCGTCAACCACGAGTGACGAAAAAATAAAAGTTCTAAAATACTGTATCTTTTTACAATTGGTAGTTTATATTGATTAAAATATCACGACTGGTATATTACACATAGATAAAATATGTTTCTTTTTTACTAAAAATTACTATGCCAAATAAGGTGTGTGGCTTTAAAGCCTTAGGCCCTCTTGTTCAATATACTAGTCCCATTCTTTTGTTTGCCTTTCCCAATAAACCACAAAGCATGTCTCCAAAATCGACGCTCGCTGTATGGACAAAGACCCAGAGGGTGAATCGAGGTTGACTGGAACCATTCGCAGATTAATTATCGGCTGTCATATTTGCCTGATCGCCGGCTTTTGAAAATGCGGTTATAGGACTTGAAATACTATCGCAGCACAAAAACCTTTTGTACTCCCGAAAACGACCGCCTTTTCATAGTCACTGACCGCGAGTCGCCGTTGTGAACAAATTGATGTCTCGCATACTAGGTTTCGGAAAGCTTTTGTTGGTGGTAGGTCAGACTTTACGAGTAGAGCGTTTTAGTAAACCAATAATCGGTTCGTCGTTTTAAGCGAAGTTTAATATATGGGAAGCTTCAATTTTCTGAATTAACGCTCGACAAATGCCCACTGTGTTTTTTTTAACGTGTATCATTGACGTTAGAATATTTGTGTTATTTGCTTTTTATAAAATAAAGTGACATAATATGCCTATAAAATGCTGAAGACGTTTAAAATCATAACGTGGTTGCTTATTTGTACAAATGCATGATATACACTTTATTAAACACCTGTCGACGTTCTCAATCGTTGTATAATTTTGATCATAATAGAAATGGAGACTAACACGTTTGTTCGCATGATCAAAAAATCGATTTACAGTAATACACTTGAGCCGTGCTCTGTATAAATGGGGTTTAATGCATGTGCGTAACGTGTCCTCCCATTTTAGCCTGTGCAATCCGCACAGGCTTATCAGGGCGACACTTTCCGCCTGAACCAGATGTTTGCTTAGAAGATACTTTGTTTAAATTGAAAATATCATAAAAGAGGAAAGTGGCGTCCCAGATAACGCTGAGCAGTCCACACAAGCTCATTTGTATTATAAACTCACAGACATATAGATCATCTCAGTGTTAGAAATTCGCAAGGTACAGAACAGAAAGTTTATTCGTATAACTTGAACAAGTCTTGTTCATCGTTATATACAAAACTGACAAGATGTAAGCAATAAGCACATGCATAGCGATGCGAAAGTGACAAAAATAGTATATACAATGTGTTTTTAAAAGGCGGATTAGGCCATTATATTATTCAAAGTTTTCATTCAATGTCTCAGTTCTCATGTTAAAAGCATTTGTACAATATTTCGCGAAATTCGTTAGAACTTTAATGTAGTATTTGTTAACAAAAGTATATATTTATGCATACTAGGTCGTTCATTATAGAAGTTGTCGATACACAGTTTTCTAATATTGGTATAAAGAGGACATAAAATTACAACAGTTACAGCTGTTTTTAAATTGCGGCAAACATGACCGCCGCACTTGGTTGGATTTGTTAATAATAATGAGACCATAACACATTTAGGTGATTTTATAGCGAACAGCATCGCCTCTGACCAGACTGTGCAAATGCACAGGTTTGGCTTAAGATACGCTGGTCGAAACGCTTAAGACCCATTTTCGCATGACGCGGCTATGAACGTGTGATTTAAATGTGTCGTAAGAAAACTGCGTGAAAGTCAAATATTGACATACGATATATTTCGATGGTGAAGAAATACACTCATAAAAAGGCATGTGGGTACACAAATGATGTGAACTGCCGTAGAATAATTTTTATCTACTTACACTAATGTGTGGTACTCTCGTAGTATAATTTTTCTCTACTTACACTAATGTGTGGTTTGACAATTATAACACACATTCCATTGGGTGAATATGCGACTAACAAGTTAACAAACACAATAATTAAACTTTTGTTTTCAATTTAATTATTTAGAAACGATTGCAAACTTTATTTGAAAGTCAGCATTTACGCCGACTTCTTTTTTCAAAGATATTTCTTGTTATATTTAGTCGTTTATTATATTCGGTTTAAGCGATTATAAAGCATTTGTGTTGTTGTCGATTTTATACCTGTAAGTATTGGTGAACTCACGTTCAACGTTTTATTTATTGAGAACTGTGAATGTAAACAAACTTAACCTTCTACTATTGCGTTGTTAGATACAAATTGTAGATAAATTGTTGATTCATAAAAACGTTTTTACTTTCAGCAAACACGGTATTCATGTAGCAAGTTTGAATATTCAACACATTCTTCCGAATTTAACTCAACTTATAATGGGAAAACCAGGGTCCGTTGATATACTGGTTTGAGTGAAACGTTTTTAACAGTTTCAATTAATGATAAAGATCTATTAATTTACGACTTCGTATTTGAACGTTAAGACAGATCACAAAAGGCTGGTGGAGGACTCATTATATATCTCTCAAAAAGAGCATAAGCTATGTCCGTCGCTTCGATCATGAATCCTCGGACAGTGAGACTATTTGGCTACAGGGAAATCATAAATCACATCTTCAATGCTTTATCTACCGTGCCCCAAACAGTACCCAGTCTTGGATAGATTCATTTGAGAAACAAATGGAATTAACAGAATCATCTAATATGAATTGGTCAGCTATTGGCGATTTTAACATTGAATTTTCTTCACCAAATACATTTACTAATACAAAATGGGCAAACACTGTACTTGATTTCGGACTCACTCAACTGGTTCAATATCCAACAAGAGTAACAAAAACATCATCAACAAAAATTGATCGTGCATACACAACATCAGTATCTTGCGTATCAGAAGTTAACGTTCCAGTAATAGGCCTCAGATACCACTATCCAATCACGTGTACACTCCTTTGTAAACTTTAAAGTAAGTCTATATCCGAACATGGACTAATAACTTATAGATCGTTTAATCATTTTGATAAAACACTGTTTCTACAAGATCTAGGTCAATATGATATGAATATTATAGAAACTACCAATGATACGAATTTGGCCCTAAGGACTATATACAATATATAAAACACAGTATTACCCCAGCATGCGCAAATTAAAAGCAAGCGGGTTAAATGCATACATCAGCCTGGATGGTATTCTGATGAAATAAAGCAGGCTAGATTAAAAACGGATACATTTAAAGTTTGCAATAATTTTGATCAGTATAAAATATAGAGAAATATTTTTGTGGCGCAAAATGAGTCTCGCGCGTAGTAACATATTCTGTCTTCCTCTTATTCGAAAGTCAAATACTCCATAAGTGTCGAAATGATTACTGTATATTTAATTTCTGCAAACAAATATATACATATTGCTTTTTCTAACTATTTATTTCGCAAGGAGGTGCAGGCTATTCTTCATAACAGTTGCGTGATTTCATATCCTATTGTGAACACTGCTCATGAATGTTGTTTGTTGGAGTGGAATTTCCGGTTCCAGTTGCATGAGGGCGCAATAATATTTTTTCTTACACATATTTAATATGTAAACAATCAAAACATGTAAACGAAACGAATACGGTCAAGAAATCTAAAGGTTGTAAGTATGTGCAGATCACTGATGTAAATGTGACAGAAAAAGGGGTGTACTGGTCTATAAATTTGATGTAACTTTGAAAGTGTCCTGTGTCACCTCTATCCCCACCCACTTCTTATGTGATATACCAATGTGAAATACCAATGCCAAGTCGACAAACCAGGAAGAAATTCGCGAAAAAGCGCCACAGATCATCACCCGGACAAAAGGTACTGCATCAATCCTTCCTCAAAAGATATCAGCAAAATAGTGGGTTTGAATCAGACAGTGAACGCTACTTTAGTGTCGACTCTGACTCTGAAAATACAATGGCGGCAAGCTTGTTGACAGAAGAAATGCCCCCTACAAAATTCAACAAATCTGATCTCGAAGAGGTTGCCTCACATTTGGTTGAACGGTTTAAAAAGCAACTTTATTCAGATATGGCCAGTGAAATAAAACGTGCAATTTGTGAAGAATTGGTTGAGCTACGTGCAGAAGTGCAAGCTCTGCGAGATGAGAACACTCACTTAAGAAAATGCATCAAAGCAACCTACCTTGCACGTGATGACCTCGAACAATATCGTCGCTGAATGATGCTCGAGATCTCGGGTCTTCCAGATGACACTTGTGATGCCAAAGAAAACGTCGAACAAAAATTGCTTGACAAGGCCAGGGAACTCAATTTGCAGCTTAACTCTTGTGACATCGACAGAATCCACCGCCTAGGGCCGAAACGTTCAGGCACAAACAGGCGTGTTATTGTCAAGTTTACAAATTCCAAAGCCAGGTAGCGGGTTTTCAACGCCCAGAAGTCCTTTGGAAAAGGTCTGTTTGTACAAGACTCTCTTACACAGTTCCGCTCACAGCTGTCCTTCGAAGCCCGTGCACTTAAGCGCGACCACAAACTTACATCGACCTGGGTTGCTGGAGGTAACATCTACGGGTTAATGGTGCTGAACGGCTATGAACGGAAAGTCCAGATCAAAGACCTCGATGCCATTGATGCCATCCGAAATGGTGTGGAACCGTCGTATCCTCCCCCGGCTCTTCCATAAACTATCTTATACCCCCATCTGGGTACCGAACGTGTAAGCCAATGACGAACTTATTTTTGACTTCAACATGTAAACATCACTGCTCGATCGTGCTACTTTTTAACCCTGTCTTAAGTACACAGTTTAATACTGAAATATATTGTTTTGGTTTTATAAAGACCACACATTTCCATTCGTAAGTAGCAATTTTTCCCTATAACTAATTACTTAAACACTTTTTAAGTATAGTATTTATGTACTTCATGCAATCTACTACAGTTTCTATCTATAAACATGACAAGTCATGTAAGCGCTATAATTTTCCATCATCATGCAATGTTTAGTACACAAATAATTCAGTAAAACACGACTTTGTTATTTGGCCATTTTACCGGATGACTGCGTGCGTGCGTTAACAATAATAGACAGAGGCTCTGAATAGCATTGTATTTATCAAAACGTTTTTGTCCATTCAGTTATATTTGAGGCTTTAGTATTCGTATAAAATCGAAATTTGTCTGCGCGTTGAAATCTGTCGGTCACATGCACAAGGTTTACGGCTACTGCAATCATTGGGTACTACCTGTAAAAAGCTGCGCTTACAGTTTTTTTATTCCGAATGTTTATCGAGATATTGTTTGTTTAAACAGTCAGATATCGACGGTTAAAATTAATGTTGTTTGTAATATCACTGATTGGCTATTATTACCATTGTGATTTGACAATGAAAATAAGCTCCGTCACGAAACGCATGATTCAGAATATAATCCTAATTACTTTATGGAAGTTTTCCATCGCAGATTTTTGCGTTTATGTAGTTTTTTTTTTTTAACATGAACGCCTTTTGATTGTCTTGTCCGTAAGCTCTGATTGAAAATGTACAATTGTATTTATTGTACTTTTTTGTAAATTTGTCTCTTTTCGTCATTTCTTATTGTTCTGCTATGCAAACTAGCATTAATTGTTTTTTTCTTTTATAATACTTAATGTACCAGATTGCTCCACTTGTGTTGTTTTCCCACACCCGGTCTCTTTCTCTGATTTAAAGGTCCCCATTATGTTGATAATTTTACTTAGTGTGTATCTTTACCCACATAGATGATTGACATAATGCAATATCGGTCAACAATAGGGGGCTTTTATATATGTTTGCAGCGATATCTCACAACTTACATTAAACACGTGCATCTATGGAAATACTTGTTTCGTAACATAATAACATCTATTTTCAGTGTTAAATCAAAGAGTTGGCATCTGTTCATATGGCGTTATATTTATACCATGTACGCATGGTTTCACTTTATATACGTGCTAAAAGACGTACAAAATATAAACAATCAGCACCGTCCTTTTACATCGGCAGATTTTAACTCAATTACTTTTCATTTTCGTGTGGATGACCTTGCATGTACTCTATCCATCATTAAGTACACAATATTATTGCTCTTGTTACTGTCGGGTGACATTGAACTCAATCCTGGGCCATCTCATGTAGCCCATCAAAAATGCAGCCTGTCAATATTCCATCAAAACATAAGAAGTATTCGAAACAAGTTTGAATATATTCGTGACAATTTCTTAGATTTCGACATAATATGCTTTACAGAAACGAAACTGTCAGGTATCATCATTAACGAGAGTCTGTCCTTAGATGGTCATGATTGTATTTTTCGAAAAGATAATTCTAATCATTCAGGGGGTTAATTAACGTATGTTTCGTCGTTATTTCGACCTACACGATTACTTCACCTTGAAATAATTCTACCAGAATCTATATGGATACAAATTTTCGACCACTCCAAGTCCTTTTTAGTTTGTAATGTATATCCTTCTCCTAATACTGCTTCTGAATTTTGGGATCGATTTGAAACATGTCTTGATCAAGCATTTGACCTTTGTAACAATATAATTATTGTTGGCGATATTAACGAAAACCAATTAAATCCCTCAAACCACAAATTTAAAGATATTCTGTGTTTAAATAACTTATTTAACGTAATTAACGAACCAACCAGAGTGACCGAATTTACTAGTACACTAATAGACTCCATTGCTATAACAAACACATTGCAGCATTTACATTCGGGAATTTTTGAAACTGATAAATCAATTAGTGATCATTTTGGTACATATATATATATATTAATATTGACTTACCCCAAAATGCTCCTTACAAAAGAAAACTATGGCGCTACCAGTATGCGAATTTTAGAGAGCTTAATGCTGCGATATCATCATACGACTGGTCCTTTTTACACACGGTGATCTAAACCAAATTGTACTCAGATTTACAAAAGTATTTCTTCAATTAGCTTCCCAGTTTATTCCGTCTTCCGATGTCACTATTCGACCAAATGATCGTCCTTGGTACAACTCATCAATACGTAAGACATCCCGCCATAGGGACAGA
>NC_068366.1:16795828-16818328 GCF_020536995.1 Dreissena polymorpha
AAGCATATTATAAATCTAAATACTTAAGTTTTTAGAAGACGAAATCAATAATATTAATACATTCAGTATATTATATAAACATTGTGTAAACTAATACAACAAAACATGTGTGGTGCCGTCGTGGTAATATTGTTTGTGGTGTGTAGCCTGAAAACAATCTTATGGCACTTCGTCATGTTCGCGGATATGAATTTAGAGTTGAAAAAATGATAATGCCTATTAAATTGTTCTATTTTGAGACAATATTAACAGATTTAACACACATTGTGTATTTTTCATTAAACATTGAATTAAATATTGCAGAAAAAGCATCGATATTGCCTATATTCGTTCATATCCGCACCTTTCGGTCATATCCGCGGATATGAGTCATATACGCATTTTAGACGGACCGGCTTACGCACTATTTACTGCATCGAATTACTCATGGACTTCTATTTATCTACAATCTTCGCTTGTTCTTGTACAGGTATTGTAGCGTTTGTGATCTAATGAGCCAACATTATTCTGCGCCCGGACAACGTTCTCCATATCCTGCGTATACGGTTTCATTCGGGTTTAATAATGATGAGTAACTGTTTATCTGCACCCAATTAAAATTTAAATGCGCTTATACGGTCTTACGAGCATTATAGAGCAAATTGAACCCTATCAACCTGCGCCGAGTAAACACAATGGGTGTGCTTAATCGCTATGACTTGCATCAAATAAAGTTCATTCTATTAATGTACGTCCATAAAATCTTTGCGTGTTCTTAAACGGGTTTTACACGGGTTTTATACTATTGTAAAATTAATACGCCCCAATTAAACTGCATCCAGACAACATCCACATCTTGCTCATACGGGTTTGATGAGTGATGGATCACTATTTATCTGCGCCCATTTAACATTCACATGCGATAATATGATCTTAATTGCATTATATAGCTAATGGAACCCAATCAATCTTCATCGAGCGAATAAAATGATGTTGTTTATACGGTATTTATTGCATGAATCACTTAAGCTTTCTATTTATCTGCGTCAATAGAATATTCGCATTTTCTAATACCGATCTTATAGTGTTGCTGAACAAATGAACGAATTTTTTGTATGCGTCTAGACAACGATCACATCGTGCGTATAATTCGGGTTGTATAAATTAAGGACCCCTATAAGGTGCGTCCAAATGACAAGCTCATGTGAGTATACGGTCTGTATTACATTATATGAACTTGTATTGTACCATTAACATGAATTAATTAATTGACATGAGTTGGTCAATGTTTTTATGTATGCCAATGCAAAAGTAGATTTTAATTTAAGTGAAAACACAAATTATGTGTAGCAAGATTAAACAAATATAAGTTTATACTTAACCAAACAAAAAAAGGGGATTGAATACATTTAAAGGGGCATACCACAATTTATTTTTGAATTCTTGACTTTACCATTTTATTGTTGTATGTAAATTTAAAATTGAATAAAGTGAAAATACAAATTATAAATGTTGTGTATCGAGATCATTACATTAGGTTAATTAAGTATTCAATTAAAATCAATACGTATACAATATGCAAATGGGCATATCAACTGTATAAATTGTGATTCTTGATATACATCACCAATTCACGGCATATCATTTGTATGAATTAATGTATATTAACGCAGTACCATATTATTGGAATTGCTAGGAAAAAATATATGAAAACAATTTTATCTTCACAGTTTGTGTACGATAAAAATATAATCCAACACAAGTATTTCATTTTTAGGAACACGTTTACATACATGTACTACAAACAAGTTTGCATGTGAAAGGAGATACTACAGACGGCAAATATAGCGTATATGTTAAGCAATCATTCACTACATAGATGAACTTCGTTATATATAATACTTCATTATAATAATCTATTAGTTGTTGATACGCATCTGTAATGTAATAGTACTGAAATCAGTATTTTGTTTAAAATCTACAATGACTCAGATATTTTAAAGAACATTTTAAGAACAAACACATTAGTTTTATTTATTTTATATTACATATAGCATAATGTTTGATAGATCCATCTTTTGCTGATATTTAAATAAAATAAAAATCGAGGGTAACGGGAGTTCTTTTTTTATTGAGCTCTGAATTAAACGACTATTTTCAACGTGTGATTTCACCTCGCAAATATGCCTTAAAGAACAAAACTGAGCACACAAGTGAACAAACTGTTGAAAATAATTTAAATTTCTGTGTCCTTTATAATAATGATTATAAAAATCATAAAAATCAAATGGATATCAACAAAGTTGTTATAAAGTTTTCCAATTTATTTTTAAGCATAAGATGAAACTTAAAGAACTATTTTGATTATATTTTATGTAAAACACATATACTTTGATGTCATATTTTAAATATATGATGATTCAATTATAAATTGCTTTATTTGAAGGAAAGCTATTCGTTTTAAACAAGTCGTTCCTGCGACACAAACATTTTCAGTTATAAGGAAGTATTGACTGTTTTCCGTAATGAGATTCTTGATTGTTGTTTCAAACACGCGATAAAAAAAGGGTTTTGTTGTCGCAGAACTGATTGTCGATTCTTACTGTATTATTTAGGGGCTACAAATTGTTTATCAATGTCCTAAACTTCATAGTACTTATTTCTTGGTATCGTTCCCTTATTGAATATGCATCCCGTTTTTGTTCGAATGTCCGAACAATCATACACTTATTGCGCAACCGGTGTTTTAGTCAAAACAAATTTGCGTTAAACTAAACTGCCGCGTACGTCCTTAAAAACCCTTAGTTGTCTGTTTTCTTTTGAAAGTTAATGTATATCGGGCACATGAACAATATTTTACTTGTATGTGAAAACAGCTCAGAGGCTATAGTACATCTTTAAAGTGTGATGCACGCATATTGTAATGGTATGCAGTCATGTTTTAAAAGTGTATCTAATATATTGTATATAATACATATTGCAATATGGGTTTTGCTGTATTGTTGTACCCCTACTCATTAGCAAACAGTTTACTTTAAACCAAACACAATTATTTGTTACTTGAAAGTTATATTCAATAAGGTAAATATATCTTCTATTGAACTTGCATGGCTTTTTAGCTGAACGGAATTCACTGGGGAGGGATATCATGTTTAATGAATTAAAGGTATATCAACTCTCACTAAGTTCGTTTCTTTGTGTCTCACTGACAAGTTCAAAGGAGCACTGATTTCTTTGTGTGAAAGACTTTTTTAATAACAATATGTTAATACACTTATTACTGCCTTTTGTATGCTAACATTTATTTAGCGAACAACTAAAAACTGCTCAGCAATAAGGCATTTAATATGTGCATTTTTCCAAATGCTTACATAGTATGCATTTTCCCAAAACATATACCATAAAGATCCTTTTCACATTTTGGTTAATTAACAAAATTACGAAAAAAGTTTCGGATTCGCAAATTTTCGTTGTAGTAATGATATTTGTGAGGAAACGGTAATATTGAACATTTACCATGCTCTAAAATATCCATTATATGCATCTTTTGACGATCTAAAAACCTGAAAATTATAAAGCGTTTCAACGCAAAACGATTGAATAATTTGGAGAGTTCTGTTGTTGCTGTTATATTCTGTGATACTGCGAGGATTGCTTATATAAAATTTATAATAAATCACTCATTGTATGAGCACGGATGGCCGAGTGCTCTAAGCGATGGACTTATACTCCCGCGGTCACTGGTTCGAGCCCAGTTGAGGGTTACTTTTTTTATTTAATTTTATTCTTGTTTTTTTACTGAAGCTTTTTATATCCAATGTTTAAATTTATCAATTTAAAGCATTTCATGACAAACTTCATTTCATGCCAAAATCTGTGAAAAAGCCCCTTTAAAATGAAAGATAACAACAGAAATAAAAATAAAATATTTGGTGAATGGGGAACTTAAACGCTATAAACTATGCGATTAATTTAGCTTAGTCGGTATTTGCTGCAACTTATTTTATACACATACAATGCATAAGTAAATGAAAACTCACTCTAAGACTTCCTTTTCAAGTGAAATTTTGCGCTAAATAGATGTAAAGTGATTGTAAACTATATGATGATTAAATCTAGAATGGAAATGGATGTTTTTTAACATATCATTTTCGAGTTATATTAATTTTTAATAAGAGGAAAGATTTTAAGTGGTCCAGATTAAATATTGTGAATTTTGTGCAATGGAAAATGGTGGATATTAATCGAAGCAAAAGCTGAAACATGTGCAAAAATTGACCAAAGTTGATATAAAAATGTTGGCACGATTCCTGAACATTATCATTGGTGAAAATATACGTCTAGTCGCAATGGTTTGTAGAAAAGTAGAAAAGTGCTCACCTTTATTCCATTCCAAGTAAAAGGCGAAATCCGGAAACATTTCCTACTTTTTTTTATTCGCTGACAACTGAAAACATGTCAAAACAAGAATGTGGAAACATCAAAATGTCAACATAGTTTCATAAAAAGTATTAAAACATATAAAATGAGATCAAAACAAAAACAGTTCCATTAGAAAAAAGCAAAATAAGTTTTAATTTACAAGTTGTACATCTTTTAAATATTAAATAAGCGTTGGCATGACGCGTTACATGGTCGACATTGTCGAATATTCAAATAGGTCAAACATTTGATTAACACATCTAGCACATTCGAAACACTACTCACACAGATAATAACTCCATTTTTTTTATCTATTTACTCCAGTTTAAGTCGTTATATATCTGTATGTGTGTTTTTTTTTATTTCACCGACGCTTATCGTCGATTCCCAACAGACTGTTAAGGTGAAACTTAACTGCGTCGATAACGGGTACGCACGCACTGGTAAAACATGGCCGCCTTATGGTATCTATTACCAGTAATGTTAACATCTTGAAATACCGTAATTACCATATGTTTTCTTATACTCTAAGTTTTCGGACAACCCTTGTTTTATCAAAATTTATTATTTTCGTGACTGTCCGAAAACTTAGAAACATTAATTATGGACGAAAACTCGTGTGTCCGAAAATTAGGACTCACGAAAAATAATTATTTTCGCTAAAAAAGGGTTGTCCGAAAACTTAGAGTTTCCGAAAGCACAGAGTAATTACGGTATTCAAGAAATGTGATCCGGGTTCTGCCTACCGTTTATTGTCGCGCTTTACAAGGTCAGAATACACTAAATAGTTTCCCTATATAATTCAATGTGAAAGCGACAACTTTAGGCCAAAATAAATGCAACATTTTGCACATAGAGACCCCGATAACCATACCTTTTTAAGGCCATTCTAAGCGGAATCGATTTATGCAATAAAAAAGATATGTCATGTTCAATGCAAGAAAGAACTTGACACAAATCAAAATCGACTGTTTTTGCAACTTTTTTTTCGGCCGTTTCTTAGTGGAGTGTAACCTTTTTCAGTGCGACGGTTTACTATTGTCTTCAAGTTTATCATATTTCAGGGATTCAGTAGTGAACACCTATTCATGCCCTACCATTATCTCCGAAAGATAACACCCGAATACTAGATTAAAGTGTAAAACAAGCCTTCCTGTCAACTATGGTATTTTTTGTAGAGAGTACAGCCCTTCATGAAACGGTTATTTAGTGTACTGTAACATATAAATGCAAGCTATGGTGAAACACAATACTCAAAATTTGTAGTCGGCAATCAACGAAGACATGGCAAAACACGCTTATTGTTATTGGATTTGTTTTAAAGGTAAAATTTGTTTTAATGCTTTCAGTATTTAACAATTAATACATAATAAATTATAATTCATTTGATTAAATAACAATAATTGATTTAAGTATATTACGGCAAGTTTACATGTTCATTTTTAAATATTCAAATTTCACACGAATATGATTTTATACAACAGTTTTCATGTTTGTTTCCGGATGCAAACAAATAATTACCAATAGCCGAGCATTCTAATGCTATACGAGTATCACAAGTAGTCTCATTTTAGTTATGGGGTGAGCTTAAGGACGTACGCGGCAGTTTAGTTTTACGCAAATTTGTTATGGCTGTAACACAGGTGGGTAGCGTGTGGCTATGATATTAATTTGTGAAAACATCATATTGAATGATAAATAATCATATTATAACGAAAAATTAACTTTTCTGAAAAAAAAGTATTTCACTATCAAATATATATATAACAAGGTATGCAACTCAAAATCCCCACAAAACGGGGTGCATCGCTTTGAACAGCCATATCATCATCAATTATGCAGCGATTTTCACGATCTCGGTCTTATTCAACGCAGAAATGAATTTCCTTTCTGGAAATGTATATGTCTTGCAATATTTTTACAAATGCTGGGTCAACTTTTAAGAAATAACACGATACACAACACGCATGACCCAGTTGACAGTGATCATGCTGTCTTTAAGACTGAAATCTTTACGGAATAAAGGGCAACTTCCCTACAAAGTTCATGTACTTCGATACCATAATTCAATAAAACGTATGAAAAAACTTTATTACCGTTCTTGTCGTTACATTCTGCATCAAGACTAACTGTCCAGCGCCGTTTGAAACCTTTGTTTACATACATTTCAACTAACTGACATTTTAAACATACGAGTGATTTCATTGGTCCAATGCGGAGGTGTGTCTTTACAACTGGAGATTTCATTCATAAAGAATGCATGATCACTGTTAACTGGGTCATGCGTGTTGTGTATCGTGTTATTTCTTAAAAGTTGATCCAGCATTTGTAAAAATATTGCAAGACATATACATTTCCAGAAAGGAAATTCATTTTGCGTTGAATAAGACCGAGATCGTGAAAATCGCTGCACAATTGGTGAAGATATGGCTGTTCAAAGCGATGCACCCCGTTTTGGGGTGATTTTGAGTTGCATACCTTGTTATATATATATTTGATAGTGAAATATTTTTTTTCAGAAAAGTTAATTTTTCGTTATAATATGATTATTTATAATTCAAAATGATGTTTTCACTAATTAATATCATAGCCACATGCTAACCACCTGTGGGCTGTAACACCGGTTGCGCAATAAAATAATACTTTATAGGTACGATAAAGTTATTTATATTCAGCACGTTGTTATTATAATTGGGTGCAATAAAAATGCCAACTGGGTAAAAGCTGAGCGAAAAACTTTAAGAAAGCTATAGTTGTTAATTATCCGTATGTAACCTATACCAGCCTCTTTTTGGACGAACAAAGAAGCCAGCAGCAGCGTGGTTTTTCTCCAAGACTTTCAGGAAATATTTCGGCATTGCGTATCGGTTTTTATTATTCATTTATTCCGTATTTGAGCATTGTGCAATCACAATTTAGCTTATCGGCAAAATGTGATTTTTTAATAGTAAATACATGTATTTGTATCATCCAAAATCATATTCCTTTGTTCGTTCTATTTGTAGCAGTTTGCGTGCTTGACCTACTTTGATGCATATAAACAAAGAAATTCAAAACTAACTGCTGGTAAATGTGAATTTGTTTCATAACAATTTACTGAGTGATTTTTCGTTACGATGTTTAATACTCTTATTTTAGGTCACTCTTTTACCAAACGCCTAACGAGATGGTGCATACAGAACAGTTGTACTAATATGAATTTTGATTCACAGCACATACAAGTTTACTGGCATGGAGTCGGATGGGCTACTATTATACACCCAGACAAACCCAAGTCTGTCTGGACAGATGCTCATCTTGTCAGTGACTTAAACATCAATATTGTTTTCCTTGATATAGGCAGTAATGACCTTTGCAGTATGAGGATTGCTCCAGCAACATTGGCAGATTTTATTTTTGCATTTGCATGCTGGCTTATTCAACAGGGCTGCAATCGTGTCATGATAGGTAAAATACTTCACCGAAAACACGGAACATTGTATAATGCAAGGGTTGATGAAACCAACCAACGTTTGCAGTGTCTTTGTGCAGACCAAGAGTCTGTACATTTCTGGCAGCATAATTTCAATAACTTTAACAGACGCTTTCAGCAGGAGTTTGTTTCACCAGATGGTGTGCATATTGATTCGACACTTGGTATGCGGAGATATTATCGTTCTGTTAGAGGCGCGGTTCTTTTTGCAGCTCAGAGTCTGTGAATGTGAGTCTTCCAGAACAGCAGTCAAACATATAAAATGTGCACTATTTGCTTGCAAAGATATTCATTGTTGTATTTCAGCACCTTTATAGTGTTGGCAATTTGGCATCTGACAGTACAATCAGGGGCATTGGGAGTAACTTCCTAGTCCACACAACACTTATAGGCAGAGTGTTGGTATCAGCGTAGGTATATACGATAAACTCTATATAATATTTGTGCCAGCAGCATAGCATTTCCATCATTATTACAGTGTTAATCATTTCCTTAATAAAAGAGCCTTTTTTGGTATGGTGTTCTATTTACCACTTTCCATCCAAGTATCCTGCTTGTTACTTGAGTATACCGGTTTCTTATTTGAGTATCTGGTTTAACACCTGTACTAGCTGCTTTATGTAACCAATACCCATTGGTTCTTGTGTTAAACTGTGTCCTATGTTACACATGTCATTTTTCAGTATCCTGATTGATACTTGTGTCCTATTTGACACGTAACTTTTTTCAGTATCCTGATTGATACTTGTGTATACTTGTGTCCTATTTGACACTAAACCTATATCAATATCCTGATTGATACTTGTGTCCAATATGAGCCTATTTTGCCACATACCCTGTTTTTAATACTGTTAGCAGACAATATACATGCTCATACAGTAAACACCTTATTGTCCGATTAACTGATTGAAGATGTTTGACTTTCCACATGTCATGTAAGCGGCATATAAACAAATGCTATCCATAATCTAGTGCAGTGCATGTTTTCTGCCTCTTCATTTTCGTCTTTTTCAGATTAGTATGCGTAAGGCAACGCCATCCACTGCCAAGACCGGTAAGCGGAAGGCTTCTTCACCGCTAGAGGCGCCCCAATCCAGGATTGCAAAGCTGATGGCAGATGCCCTTAGTAAAGATGAGGCAGTCCTGAACGAAATTAGCCAACTCATCCTCCAGAAGAGTGATGGGACATCAAACCAGGCGCCTGAAGCGGAACAGACGAGTGACAACAAACAGCCGTCTGAGCAATCAATTGAAGAGGATTTGACATCGGTGACCTCAGACAACAACGAAAGTGTTAATTTAGGAATTTTTTTCCACTGTTCATCCTCCAATTGATGTAAAAATGCGTAAAGCCATCATGAACAAAGAGTATATCGATTTGAGTAAGCTAATTTTTGATCACCAAACAACTGAGACCACAGTCATTAAACGCAGTGACAACCAAATAACAACTTCCGTTCAAAAATCAGCCCCTAAGACCATAAAAAACATAATCAAATAGTGCCGTGCTTTCCAACGTTTTGCCGATGTTTATGTCTCCAAATATCCTGAGGAGGCATCAGGCCTGTTCCAATACATGTCAATCATTGAGGACCTCGCACAACACTCACCAAACTGGGTCACATACGACATCAAGTTCAGACAGCTGAAGGAACTGCAGCCACTTCCTTGGGGAACCCTACACACAGAGACATTCCTGTTTTGTTCCTTAACGAAGACACAATCTCACTCTAATTTTCGTCCCTTTCCTTCCAACTCCAGAACTCCAATGCCAACCTACATCATGCGCCGAACAGGTTACTGTTGGGACTACCAACAGAAATCCCAATGCCTTAAGCCCAAATGCTCACAATTACACCAGTGTGGGAACAGCGACCAACCACATGGCGCACACAGATGCTTCAAACCAGTCAGGCCCTACCATGCAAACAACGCTAACACACCAACGGCAAATTTCAAAAGAACAGCCAGTAAAGCACAAATTCCACAGTCTAAATAAATTCAATACCTTCACCCATATCGGCCGACAAACTGTTACCATATCTGTCTGGTTATGACTCCAATAAAAAACAAAAATTGATTGATGGATTCAAAAATGGGTTTTCACTTGGCACAACATCTTCTATACAATCATGCTTGCATAAAAAACCATCAATCTGTGAACAATCACAATGAACTAATAAAATAAACAATTATACAAGACATAAAATTGAGACGTGTTAAAGGGCCATACTTGACACCTCCATTGGCCAATTTTATCTGCTCCCCCCTCGGTGTTGTTCCCAAAAAGACTCCTAACACTTTTCGTATAATCCATGACTTATCCTTCCCTAAGTGTGGTCAATCTGTCAATTCGGCTATCCCATACGAAAATGCTACGGTTGCACTTGAGACCTTTGACCATATTGCAAGATTGGTTTTGCAGTCTGGTAGAGGCTCCTTGGTCGCTAAGGCGGACATTGCAGAAGCTTTCAAAATAATACCGATTTCACCAAAAGACTTTCATAAACTAGGGTTCTCCTTCAATAACTGTTTTTATTTTGGAACAGTTTAACCATTTGGGGCATCTTCTTCAGTGGCGATTTTCGAATCTTTCTAACAAGCCTTACAATGGGTTTTACAACACAATTAGGGGTTCTTCGGGTATTTCACATTATTGATGACTTCATCTTTGTAGGACGTAAACAAACAAATGAGTGCCAAATCGCCCTTTATACTTTCATTAACCTCTCAAATGACCTTGGCGTACCAATTAAACATGACAAAACAGTTTTCCCCACTACATCAATAGAAGTTCATGGCATAAATCTTAACACTGATACACTTTCAGCTAGCTTACTCCCAGACAAGATATGTGCACTAGAGGTACTTATTGCTAAATAAAGACATTGTCGTAAAGTGTCCTTAAAAACTCTACAATCCATCCTAGGCCACCTAAACTTTGCATGCAAGGTAATTAAACCAGGTCGTTGTTTTCTTCGCAGACTATATGATCTCACTGTCGGTAAAACCAATCCCGACCATTTGATAAAAGTAACAAAAGAATGTCGAGCAGATCTTCAACTCTGGAACGCTTTCCTCGAAAAATACAATGGTTGCACACTACTGACAAATGACCGGTGTGTCACTTCCATTTCTTTAAAGCTATTTACTGATGCATGTGGTTCAAAAGGCTTTGGATTCACACACATGAACTCTTGGACATATGGAGAATTTCCCACCCCTGCCAAATGTCATCATATCAATGTTCTGGAACTGTACCCTATTGCTCTTGCTGTGTCATTGTTCGGACAGACATGGACAAACAAAAACATACTGTTTATATGTGACAATTTGTGTCTGGTCTTTTGCCTTAACAAACAATCATCTAAAGACTCTGTTATGATGCGACTCATCCGGATTATTATCCTGAAATCACTACAACACAATTTCTGTTTCAGAGCCAAACACACAAACAGCCAAAACCACAGAAAACACTGTATGTGACCTGCTCTCTCGCTTACAGGTTCAAAAAGCACTGGAAACAGCACCATACCTCGACCCACAGCCCTTACCTATCCCTCTCGATCTTTCTCCCCTAACCTTGCTGAAGTAGAAAAGCAATTACTGGAGGCATCCGTGGCACCAACCACCCGCCACTTCTACCAGAAATGCTGGGATAAGTTTTCGCACTTTGTCTGTCAAATTATTGGTGCAACTTTAAACTTTCCAGTCCAGTCTAAATTTGTTTCTCCATATGTTGCATACTTGTATTCACAGGACCTGGCCCCAGCCACAATAAGCAACCACCTTACCGACATTTCCTTTTTTCATTCTATAGCTGCACATTCTGACCCTTGCAATACAGATATTATTCGTAGAATAACTGCAGGATGTCGTAAATTACGTACACAACATGACAACAGACTCCCTCTGCTTTTGACACACATTCAGTCACTTGTGTACGCAACTTTTCACATTCTCAGTGGTTCGCCCCATCAACAAGCAATGTACCAGTCGATAATCCTTCTCGCCTTCTTTGGATTTTTTCGGATTGGTGAACTATTGCCAGCCACTCCATCCATGAATGATTCAGTGGTGCAATTAGGACACATCACATTACAATCAACAGCAATCCACATTGAATTACATTTTTACAAAACCAAACAATCTGACAAACCTGTAAAAATTATAATTCAAACACAAAATTCAACATGCCCAGTCAAAGCTCTCAAAGCATATTTAAAAATGCGTGGTTCAACACCGGGACCACTCTTCATTTCATCCATCTCGGAACCCATCACACAAAATGCATTCCGAACAACATTCAAAACCTTTTTGTCCTTTTGTCAACTTCCAACCCCCAAATATAAGCTGCACAGTTTTAGAATCGGTGCCTGTACACAGGCCGTTCTTGCAGGTGTTCCAGAACAACAAATCATGCTGATGGGCCGTTGGCGTTCCAACGCTTTCCGGCGCTACATAAGAGTTCCAAATATTGGTTTAAACCCTATTCGATCTTAAATGCTCACACACACTCCGGTTATTGCTTTGACTCAAGTACTTTACTTAACATTTGAGGGAAGTCATCATGGGATGCTTGTCTATTTTGCATTGCACATATCCAATGTTTCACTATTTTTACTACTTTAGGGCAAGCATCATGGGGTGTTTTGGCCAATCCTGTTAAGGCAATCATCATGGGATGTTTGTTTATTTTGCATTGTACATAATCAATCTTTTACTGTTACCAACCATTAAAGGGCAAGCATCATGGGATGCTTGTCCAATCCTGTTCAGACAATCATCATGGGATGTTTGTCTACTTTCATTGTACATATGTACATATTGTACGTTTTCCGTATACTTTTGCTTATCACATTTGGATATCACAAGAATATGTTTAGATTACAAATATGTACATCTAACCTTCCTCTTTATACTTGTCTCAGGATTACAGGGCATTCATCATGGGATGTTTGTTCATTTTAATATGTACAAATGTACTTATCCATGTTACCCTTATATTTGTACTAAAAATGTTTGTTGCTGTATATACTTTGTGCGTTGCCATGATAAGATAGACCATTTGTCTTCTGCTAAATACTATGCAGTGCCTTTTATCAACTGATTGCTTGTTATTTTACATTGCCTTTTGCGCCCTTTGCCTCCTTGGTTGGACGGTGTGTTGGACGGCGGTCGTCCAACTTCATGTAACATGTTTAATACGTTATAAATCTGTATATCTTGGTTACTTATTTTAACCAATAAAACGTCTGGCACAGGTTTGTTGCCAGACAGTATCAACCACTTACTGTGTTGTATATTCTTTAATGTGACATGAATGAACTTCAGAGGCACATGAGCGCAAATATAAATGCTTTTCGGGTATTCGAATAAAAACGGGATGCATATTCAATAAGGGAATGACACCAAGAAATTAAGAATTATGAAGTTAAGAAAATTGATAAACAATTTGTAGCCCCTTAATAACACAGTAAGAATCGACCATCATTCCTGCGACTACAAAAACCTTTTTAAATCGCGTGTTTGTAACAACAATCAAGAATCTCATAACGGAAAACAGTCAAAAAATCCTTATAACTGAACATGTTTGTGTCGCAAGAAGGACTTGTTTAAAACGGATAGCTTTCCCTCAAATTAAGCAACTTGCCATTGAATCATCACATATTTAAAACATGCCATCAAAGTATATGTGTTATATGTAAAATATAATCAAAATCGATATGTACGTTTCATGTTATGCTTAAAAATAAATCGGAACACTTTAATTTCTCAAACAACGGCTTGAGATATCAACTTCTATGTAATGTTGTGTGAGATAATTTACTACATAGAATATCTGATGAATTAAAATTATTCATCCACGACGCTCTGATACTTCTGAACCACGTGCGGATGTTGGTGCATCTTGCCGCACGTGTATATAATACTTGCATTTTTTGTTTCGCTTAATTTATTCCTCTCTGACCAATATGATTCGAAACAAACTAACATTGTGATTATTTTTGTTAAGCAATTGATTATAAAAAACATTGATGTACACTATCGCATTTACAGGCTGGTCAATCGTTAAGCAATGTATTTGAACGTACGGCGGTACCGCACCTGTAACCCATTTATAATACACACATAACGTCATATTACACGAATGCAATGTAATCTTAATCTTTCTACCTTAATATAGTGAAATCCTTTTTTTATTTTTGTGACACGCTGAACTACTTAAGACAAGACATGGGATCACGTGTAGAATAGGGGAATTGATGAGGCCCGTATTCTTGATTAAGAAAACAACAACCTTTAAAATATTAGTATATAATGTATTCTCAATCAGATATATTCGTCTATTATTTGACAGAATAATGAACCGCATTTTATTGAGCAAACAGGATAGGACTTATGTTTATTTAGTGCATTTTCAATCGTGATGTGTTGGAACTAAGCATTTATTGTTTGCCTGCGAGTTGTTTTTTGAATTTGAATAGTGAAAAAAAAGAGCCTGTTGACTTAGTAAATATCCCCGTCTAAAGGCGGAGGAATAAAGAATTGGCCTTGTCTGTCCGTACGTCAGTTCGTCCGCCCGACTGTCACAAACAAAATGTTGCGGAGGATATCAATTTAACAAATGTGCTTGTTTACATGTTTTCTTATTTCTTTTTGATAACCCACAAGCCATTTTGGTAAACTAGAATGAAATCTGTATGCGGGAAGGTATAACAAGTTGAAAGTAAGACATTGTATATTTTTTAATTTTCCGATTAACTTTGTTGATATCCGTTTGATGTTTGATGGTATTAAATAAAATTGTAATCATAATTATAAATGGACACAGAAGATAACATTATTTTCAACAGTTTTTTTACGTGTGTGCTCAGTTTTTGCTTTAAGGCATATTTGCGAGGTGAACTCAAAAGTTGAAATAGTCGTTTAATTCAAAGCTCAATAGAACAAATAAGAACACCCGTCACCCTCGATTGTTATTTTATTTTAATATCAGCAAAATATATATCTATCAAACATTATGCTTTATGTAATAACAAATAATAAAATCTACCGCATACGATCGTAAAATGTATTCTGTACTTTAAAATATCTTAGCCATTGTAGATTTACTGATTTCAGTATTATTACAGCGGCGTATCAATAACTAATAGATTATTATAATTTAAAAAGCTCAGTATAGATAACGAAGTTCACGGGTAGTGAATCATTGCTTTACATATACGCCATAATTGCCTTCTGCATTATCTCTATTCACATGCAAACTTGTTTGTAGTATGTAAACGTTTTCCTAAAAATGCAACACTTGTGTGGATTAGATTTTTAATGCACACAAAATGTGAAGATAAAATTGTTTTCATTTATATTTTCCTAGCAATTCCAATAATATGGTACTGCGTTTATATACATTAATTCATACAAATAATATGCCGTGAATTGGTGAAGTCATATCAAGAATCACAATTAATACCGTTGATATGCCCCTTTTAAGTGTATTGTATACGTATTGATCTTAATTGAATACTTAATGAACCTAATGTAATGATCTCGATACATATCTTTTGTAATTTGTATTTTCATCAAAATCAAATCTACATTTGCATACAACAATAAGTTGGTAAAATCATGAGCAGAATTTCAATAAAATTTGTGGTATGCTAATAAAATGTATTCAATTATCTTGTGTTTTGTTTGGTTCAATATAAACTTAAGTTTGTTTGATCTTGCTACACGTAATTTGTGTTTTCACTTAAATTAAAATCTACTTTTGCATAAACATACATAGTAATTGATCAAGACATGTCATGGATTACAAATTATACTGTCGGTATGCCCCTTTAACGTCTTTTTTAAGTTGGATGCTGGATTTACCTTTTATTACTGATCTTGTTACAAATATCTTGTTTTTTCATTTACATTTAAATCTACTTATTCATTGGCATACAGCAATACATGTACTAGTATGTGTTTTGACCTGCAACATGTACATGGTTTTAACTGTGTTTTTAAATTGTATTTTAATACATGCATTAAAACTGCATTTGTGAAAAAACGACCGCGGTGACCTCTTGTTTTTTTTAAATTTGTATTAAGTTACAACTCATTAAACATTTAGGTTAATTTGGAAAAAATCTACGTGCAGGAAGGCATGTAAAAGTTAAAATGACTTTGATGCATTTTATTTATTTTCATATGTGAAATTCTGTTGTGTTTGTTTATGTTCAAAAATAGTTAAAAAACATGTATAAATCGATTCATGTTTTTTTTAAATTTGCAGTCAAATTAAATCAGTATTACATATTTTGTGAGAAATGGAGGTTGTTTTCAACACTTTTCTCATTAATTTACTCAAGTTTTTATGTTTTTACCTTATTGGTGAATTGTTCTTGTGCTGAAATATGCTTGTTGTTTAAGTGCGAATAAAAAATGAACAACACTGGTGACCCATGATTTTTATTTTATTGTTCTATCCACAACAGTTGGATCTGCCTAAATACCAATAATTATCAAATTCTAGGAGGAGCAAAATTTTCATTAAAACTGCAGCATACGTCCTTAAAACTTAAATAAGCTTATGCGTAATACAGAAATACGAAAAATTACTAATAATGGGAGAAATTCATTTGTACGATTTAAGATACTGTCATTGCCAGAGCGCATATTTATCATTACAATGATTGAAGACCTTTACGTGATATCAATGTAAAAACTTTTTAAGAAAATACTGTAACATTAAATATGTATTTGAAAAATAATAATGTGAACTGTTTTGTTTAAAAAATCGGTCATGTGCTTGTATTAAAATTGTTAAAGTATTAAGTTACTTTGATCACTGTAGCGTATATGACACATCTATCTTTACTTTATTTTTTTTCTTTACTTTTTATAATCCCGTTGATTTGATATAAATATATCAGACATTCGTTTAAAACTTTATTTTTATCATGCTGATGTTTTAAAACACGCTGGCTCTTAATATTTCTTTGAAAATAAAAACTACATTTGTAGTCATTCAAATACAAATGCATTCTGTAGAACATAGCTAAGTTACGAATCGATTTAACTACTAAACGTTGCACTCATTTTTAGCTCACCTGAGCACAACATGATGAGCTTTTGTGATCGCCTTTTGTCCGTCGTTTGTCGTGCGTCTGACGTTGTCAACATGTTCCGTTTTAACACTCTAGCAGCCACATTTATTTCAGATCTTAATGAAAATTGGTCAGAAGGTCTGTCCCAATAGTATCTCGTCTTAGTTAGAAACTGGGTCGTGTGAGGTAAAAAGAAACTCGGTCACATGGTCAAATTAAAGAAAAAGCTTGTTAGGATTATAGAGGGCACATCTATTGTCACATCTTCGCGAAACTTTCTCAGAACATATTTCCCAATAATATCTCAACCGAGTTTTAAAACTGGGTCACGTGGGGTCAGTAACTACGGTGCGTGGTCAAATTAAAGAAAAATCACACTCTTGACGCCACATAAAGTGTCCACTATTCATGAACATTGGTCTGAACATGTGTTCCAATGGTCAGCTGAGAGAGATCTTATTCCTGTCCACAGAAAAACTCTGTTGCGATGATACGGGGCATTTTTTTCGTATCTGATTAAAATAAAACCATTTTAACAATATAGAAATCATATTTGCAATCCACTCATCATGAAACATGTTTAGAATATTGAAAAACAAAGTTGTGCTATTTGTTTAAGCATTACTGCTAGGTACAAGAATTTTTTAGGGAAACTTATCTGGAATGAGTTAAAATGATTTTTATTTGGAAAAATATGCATGACTGCAAGGTATAATAATTTCTTTGAAAAATATCTGGAATGAGTTAAAAATGATTATTATTTGTAAAAAAGCATGACTGCCGGGTACAAGAATATTTAGGGAAACTTAGTGAACGAAACCTTCCCATTACAGTTCCTTAAAACCGAAACTAGGATTTCTATACTTTCTATTACATCCATTTCGACAAACGCGATTAATTTTAAGTTTTAAAGCGCAAAAAAAAGACGGATTTCTACCTTGTAATCACCAGATATATTCTAATTGGCATACATAAAATTACATCTATAGCCTAGTTAGCAAGTAATTTATTATTTTTTAAACGGTACCGCTTTTTAAACCGAAAGTAGGATTTCTAGACGTATACATCCATTTCGACAAACGCGATTATTTTTAAGTTTTTAAGAGCAAAAAAAGACGGATTTCTACCTTGTTACCACCAGATATATTTTAATTGGCATAGATAAAATATGTTTCTTATTTATACTTAAATTTACTACGCCTAATAAGTTGTGTGGCTTTAAACAATATAATTATAATAAACACAGCATTATAAGAAAACAATACAAAGTAAATATAGAAACAAACCTGTTAAGTAGTTCAGAGCATTTATAAAATCTCCATCATCACTCCTTGTATCGCTCTTTTCAGCCTTTTTTACACACTGAATGTTGACTTCCATATTTTACTTAATTATTTCAAAATGTTTATCAAAGAAAGATTAACTCATCATATTATTAAAACTTCAAATTAAACAAGAAGGTCTGAAACGCCCAAAGTCGCTCAACTGAGATACAAAGAAACTGACCTGTTCTCTGTGCAAACCAAAATAACATTAGAACAAATGTTATAAAACTTGTTTCTTGAAGATTGAAGTAAAACTGTGACTTTAATAGGGTTAACAAGGTTTTATTATAGTCATGTAGGGTAAAATGCCCCGCACCCATGTTGTTCAACAGACTGTTACCATTTTTGAAATTATTCGAGATATCATTACAAAATTGTTCTTACCAAGGCCAATACGGACTTGACTATTTATGTGCTTTGAGAGTGTTCACAAGGTTTTACTACAGCCACATAAGGAAAAATGTCCCACCCCAAGCGGCCATGTTTTTCAACATACCAGAACTAGTTTCTTCCTCATCCAAGATATCATGAGAAAAAATGTTCTGACCAAAAGTCAAGATGATTGGACAATAAATGTTATTTCTATAGCGTTAACAAGGTTTTACTATAGCCATACAGTTGTATAAGAGAACATGCATCGTACCTTGACAGGCATGCTTTTCAACCAATAGGAACCATTTTTCAACTCGTCCCTAATATATCATTGGGATAAATCTTCTGATTAAGTTTCATACAGCGCAGGAAATAAATGTTGCCTCTAGAATGTTAAAAAGGTCATACTGTAGCCATATAAGGAAAAATGCCACGCCCCCTGGCTACCATGGTTTTCAAACAAGCGTTCGTCACTTTAACAGTACACAGCATGTGAAACCGAAAGTAAGCCATGTAGATACTTGACATGATCACAATCCAAACAACAACAATGGCAGCATTTGGGATTTCTAATGTTGGTAATGATTATAGGTCATGTTGGTTCATTTAACTTTATGGTATAACACAAACTATATAAATTTCAAAAGCTAACATTTCACCTACATGTAAGTAGTATCATGTATCCTGTATATTTAAAATTGCAAAACCAGGCCCAAAAGTGTGGATATACCATTATTGTTACATTTCCAAGTATATAGATATATGGATCATTTCAACTAAAGTCAGTGCCAGTAAAATAATGATTTCGAAAGGAACCCAGTGAACAAAATATATCCAATTCAGTGTGAATATGCAATAATGGTTTCTCCAAGTATATATATATATATATATATATATATATATATATATATATATATATATATATATATATATATATATATATATATATATATATGTGGATCCAGTAAACGATCAAAATTTTGAAATCAACTCCAGTCAGTTAAATATAACAATTCAAGTCTCAACAGTGTGGGTATGCCATTATGGTTTCAACTCCAAGAATACAGATATATGGATCAGTAATCAGTGTCCAACTCCAAGTTAGTGCCAATGTAAACTCCTTGTCAGATCCAGTACATGATCAAACTTTCCAAAGCAACTCCAATTCATTAAATAAAACAAAAAAGAGTGTAACCTTTTAAAAAATGAAGACATGGTTTATTTCGCTGGTGTAAAAATGTGTTTTAAAGTCAATTTGGAGTAAGATTTAGGCATAAAAGTGATAAATATATTGACATAAACAACCGGTAAACAGCTTATTTTCCTTTTATTATTGATAAGAAACGAAATTGTGACAGACACACATCAAAATAAACAAGAGCACCGCCTTGCGGGTGCAGACCGCTCATCTATTTTCTTTTTAAATGGTGAAGGGACTCTCATTTTCAATCACAAAGGAGGGAGGGGTGGAGTGAAGAGGGGTGTATAGTGTGCGGGTGTGGACATTTATTACATTATCTTTCAAAAAAAAAATCGGGGGGGGGGGGGATTCTTGGGTGCGATGGTTGGACGGTATTTCAAACATAAAATAATAAAAATAAATATTTGTGTTTTTTAACCGTTTCAAAAAAAAATTATAAAATTGGGGGGGAGGGGGTTTGGGGGGGGGGTATAGTATGAGGGTGTGGTGGTAATTTGTGAGATGATCTCTAGAAAAAAAATTAGGGGGGGGGGGAGATTCGGGTTGGGGGGAGGGGGGGGTGGGGGGTATTCTTGGGTGCGATGGTTGGACTCTTATTTCAAACATAAATATTTGTGTTTTTACACCGTTTCAAAAAAAAAAATTGGGGGGTGGGGTGGGGGGGGTATAGTGTGAGGGTGTGGTGGTCATTTGTGAGATTATCTTAAAAAATATATATAATTAGGGGGTGAGGGGGTGAGGGGGGGAGGGCACGGATGATGGTTTGGGTGGAGTCTATTGTGGTAAATGCTATTTCAAACATAAAATAATAAAAATAAATATTTGTGTTTTTTAACCGTTTCAAAAAAATGGGGGGGGGGTTGGTGGGGGGTTGGTGGGGGGTATAGTGTGAGGGTGTGGTGGTCATTTGTGAGATAATCTTAAAAAAAAATAGGGGGGGAGGGGGAGGGGGGAGGGGTGGAGGGCACGGAGGATGGTTTGGGTGGAGTCTATTGTGGTATGTCAGGTAAGAGTAGTTTTGTCAAAGTATCAATCAAATCTAATCATAAATAAAGAAGTTATTGCAATTTTAGCAAAAATTAATAATTTGACCTTGAGAGTCAAGGTCATTCAAAGGTCAAGGTAAAATTCAACTTGCCAGGTACAGTAACCTCATGATAGCATGAAAGTATTTGAAGTTTGAAAGCAATAGCCTTGATACTTAAGAAGTAAAGTGGATCGAAACACAAAATTTAACCATATATTCAAAGTTACTTAGTCAAAAAAGGGCCATAATTCCGTAAAAATGACAACCAGAGTTATGCAACTTGTCCTTTTACTGTACCCTTATGATAGTTTGCGAGTGTTCAAAGTATGAAAGCAATATCTATGATAGTTTAGGGGTAAAGTGAACCAAAACACAAAACTAGATCAAATTTTCAATTTTCTAAGTATAAAGGGCCCATAATTCCGTCCAAATGCCAGTCAGAGTTACATAACTTTGCCTGCACAGTCCCCTTATGATAGTTAATAAGTGTTGCAAGTATGAAAGCAATAGCTTTGATACTGTAGGAATACAGTGGACCTAAACACAAAACTTAACCAAATTTTCAATTTTCTAAGTATAAAAAGGGCACATAATTCTGTCAAAATGCCAGTCAGAGTTACATTACTTTGCCTGCACAGTCCCCGTATGATAGTTAGTAAGTGTTGCAAGTATGAAAGCAATAGCTTTGATACTTAAGGAATAAAATGGACCTAAACACAAAACTTAACCAAAATGTTCAATTTTCTAAGTATAAAAGGGCAAATAATTCTGTCAAAATGCACGCCAGAGTAATCTAACTTTGCCTGCCCAGTCCCCTCATGATAGTAAGTAAGTGTACCAAGTTTGAATGCAATAGCATTGATACTTTCTGAGAAAAGTGGACCTAAACGCAAAACTTAACCGTACGCCGACGCCGACGCCAAGGTGATGACAATAGCTCATTTTTTTTTTCAAAAAATAGATGAGCTAAAAATGAAATATAAGGTATCACAAGGAATGGGCGCCGCCATTTTGAATGTTATATTCACGTTTTCCACGAGACGAACTGTGCAAACAACACAATGAAGACTATAGAGAGTATTCCACTCAAAATAAGTATGCCACATCAATCTCCACGCAGAGTTGTCGTTCCTTGCTCTCACATTCAACTCTGCGAAATGCCATTTTGTCTATAAAATAGCTTAAACCGAACAAACGCATTCAATGTATATTTGATTGGATATTTAAGATCGCATGTATTAAATTAAGAAATACGACTTTTAAATGTACGATAAATCGTGCAAAAACTTGCGAGTTTTAATGCAACTCCTTGGAACTTTTTCATTGCCCATTTACGCAGATAGAATCATTTCACGCACTTTACAAATGTCAACAATTGAACATAATGTTTATTGATTGACGTTAGGAATTGCTTCGACGTGTGTATGTATGTTGGTTTCTTAAACCATATCAATTTTATAATTATGAACTATGACTGATATAAGATATCATGGTATGAGATGGTTTTCTTTAATGCAGTGAATGCAATGTAACCGTCGTGCAAGAGATTGTTTAGTATACTGTAACCTCAATGATGAACGCTTGGTATGATCATGACATGAATGAGA